>NC_060179.1:22984380-23256880 GCF_021184085.1 Oncorhynchus gorbuscha | reverse complement strand
ATGACATCACAATCTGATCTGATTATTCTGACCAATGACAAGTCATCTTTTATTTGCATTTCTAAACAGGGTGGATTGAGCCCTGCATGCTGATTGACTGAAAGCCGTGGAATATCAGACCGTATACCATGGGCATGACCCAATTCATTTTTTTTACTAACCAGTTTATAATAGCAATAAGGCACGTCTGGGTTTGTGGTATATGGCCAATATACCATGGCTAAGGGTTGTATCCAGGTACTCCGCGTTGCGTTGTGCGTAAGAACACCCCTTAGCCGTGGTATATTGGCCGAATACCACACCTCTTCGGGCGTTATTGCTTAAATATATCCTCCTACTTTGAAGGGGTTAGCTGGGTAGAGTCTAGACCAGGGGTATTCAACTCCGACCCTACGAGGTCTGGAGCCCGCTGGTTTTCTGTTCTACCTGATAATTCATTGCACCCACCTGGCGTCCCAGGTCTAAATCAGTCCCTGATTAGAGGGAAATATATTTTTTTAAAGGAGTGGCACTTGCTTTAAGGTCCGGAGTTTAACATGTGGGGTCTATACGATCTTATCCGCCAATCAGGGCTGTGTATGTAAATATATTTACATTTATATCAACACACCCACATGATCAGACTGAGCATTTCAATGGCAAAAGGAGGCTCAGGAAAATAAATGATACCAAAAATATATTTTTAGTTATTTTCATGAAATAAACACACACAGTGATTTATTAGACATGCAGCGACAATTTAAATATTCAATTAAAAATACCTTTGATTCACCTACGTGTGCTGTCGGCTACAATATTGATCTGTTGCAGCAGAATAGAGAGGATGAACCTTCTCTATGGCCTTATGTCATCCAGCGGACACACACGCACACACACACACACACACACACTGCCCAATCAGTACTAGACGTCCCGTGGGCCATTTGTTGGTCAGACCGCACAATAGAAAGCCTGGCTTTCCTTTGGTTTCCTTCCTTTGTTGAAACAATATGGTTTCCGAGTGGCCACACCAAATTGTATTCAAGGGGTTAATGGTAGAATCTGAGCCAAAAATGCAGCAGCAACCTTTGGATTGTTTTCTTGGAGCTCTAGCAATTTAGCCAATTCAGTTTCAACAACATTTATTGTAAATAAGAATTTGTTGTTACCTGACTTGTCAGGTTAAATAAAAAAAATATCTACCTTTGCATCTGCACTGTTCTTCAGGTAAAATGTTCAGTGGAAATTGGTAAAAGTCGTCCTTGTACATATGTTTTTTTTTTACTATACAATCATTGGTTTTTGTTTGGCATCACTCTGTTGCCGTGGAATTGCCTGTATACTACTGCTGCTTACAGGAAACCCCCATGTAGACGTTTGAGTCTTACACTGTATTATGAATGTTCAGGTTTGAGTCGGTCTTCATAACCCCATAAGGAAATAAAGTTTACAGTACAACACATATGGGCAATTCCACAGTAACGGTATTACACTAACACTCAGATTGTGTCACTTTAAAATGCATTCCAATCAAAATCCATTGATTTCAAAGTTGAACAAACCATACAAGTCTAAGTCCAAGGACTGCTACTTTTAAAATACATTTAAAAAATGAAAATGTACCCCCTTTTTCTCCCCAATTTCGCTTTTACAATCTTGTCTCATCGCTGCAACTCCCCAACAGGCTCCGGATAGGCGAAGGTCGAGTCATGTGTCCTCCGAAACACGACCCGCCAAAACACGCTTCTCAACACCCGCTCGCTTAACACGGAAGCCGGCTGCACCAATGTGTCGGAGGAAACACCGTTCAACTGATGACTGATGTCGGCCTGCAGGCACCCGGCCCGCCACAAGGAGTTGCTAGAGCACGATGAGCCAAGTAAAGCCCTTGCAGCCAAACCCTCCCCTAATCCGGACGACGCTGGGTCAATTGTGCACGGCCCTATGAGACTCCCGGTCACGGCCCGAATCGAACCCCAGGCTGTAGTGATGCTGCAACAATGCAATGCCTTAGACCGCTGCGCCGCTCAGGAGGCCCCCACAAGGACTACTTTTAACAATTTACACAGAGAATTTGACAAAAACACATTTACTTAAAGAACTCAAAGTTTGGTCACAGAATGACGGTTTGTGCTGTTGATGCCATCATTCTGTTACCAAACTTTGCGTCTGCACTGTTAAAAGTAGTCCTTGTGCATAGAGTTGTATGGTTTGTTAAACTTTGAAATCAATGGCTTTTTTTTGGAATACATTTTACAGTGAAAAATCTGAGTCTAAGTGTAATTCCGTTACCGTGGAATTGCCCATATGTAAAACCAGACACGGTAAAGTCACACTTTAAAACCAGTTCTGCGCCTCTATACTATAGCAATCTGCCATTGACTCGACGTTATACCATTGACTGGGCTATCAAATGAAATGTCACTGAAAAGTTGGAACCTATAATGTGTTAAAGCGTCTGCACGCTTCCCATCCGAAACACTTTGCGTATATTAGGATGGAATTTTGAGCAGTTTTTCGGCAAGTGTTTTTTAGCTGTTCGTGCACAAATGTTTTCTTCGGGAGGCGAGCTGAAGTTTGGAGCCAAGGTCTAAACCCCTTCTTCGGTCATTAGTCAACAATAAGGATTCATCAATGAAATGTTTGTTGTCATTCAACGATAGATGACTCGTTTTCATGCACATTATTTAACTTGAGAAATACTGCCCCAAACAATTTAGTTAGATTTAAAATTGCACGACTAAGATCTACTCAGCAAAAACATCAAAAATGAATGACAGATTTCTTAAATTAATTTTGACTATTTTGAGGAAGTGTATACTGGCTACGGCATCTCAGGATGGACAAACAGTACTATTGCCGCTTTTAAGGGAGGCACCAGCCGAAACGAAGCATTTCGGAAGCCTATAGGCATTGTCACCACCCAGACTGTCCAGTAGATGGAGCTCCTGACGTGTTATGCTGTATATACACACAGACAGCTCTGTGAAAAGAGAGAGAGACAGTGAGAGTGAGAGGGCCCCACCATACAGACAGTAGCTCTACAATGAGCTCTGTCACTTCACACTGTACAAGTGCACTGGCTGGTCACTTCAACTCTTTTTTATGTACGTCCACAATTTCAAAGTGTGCAGAGAAGGAAAGATGCAGAGACGGATTTAAAAGAGAGGGATGAAGAGAGATGGAGAGTGGTGCAGGCCAGGTTAGATGCCCTCACTGCCCAGGATGTGTGTTATGGCTGGGAGGGAGGGAGGTTTTGCTGGAGCGTGTGCTGCTCTGCTCTAACCCTAATCCCTCTTTCTGATACACCATTGGCAAATGCTATTCTAATCTCCCTGATTGAGGAAGGCAGAGGGAGGAGGGGTTGGAGTAAAAAGGGAAGAATGGAGGAGAGATTATAGGAGAGCGTGGGAGGGGAACGGAGAGGAGGAATGACTGAGGGAATGGTAAGGCTTAGCCTGTGGGGAAATGAAAATGGAGAAAGAGAGCGTGAAAGCGAGAGAGAGAGAGAGAGGGATAGGGGACTGGGGGACTGATCAGGATTATAACCTGTCATTACCCCTCCCTTTGACGTTGGTGAAAGATGACACCATATGACTCTGCAGATTCTCGCAGCTTCCGTGGTCAGATGACCCTAGAGCTGGGTCTTTCTCTCAAACCTGATCAGCAGCCGGCCTTTCCCCTGAGTCTCTCTCTCTCTCTCTCTCTCTCTCTCTCTCTCTCTCTCTCTCTCTCTCTCTCTCTCTCTCTCTCTCTCTCTCTCTGTCTCTCTGTCTCTCTGTCTCTCTCTCTCTCTCTGTCTCTGTCTGTATGTATACTTGCCCTAGTGCTACAGCAGCCTAGAGTGTGCTGTCCTCTTATTGGGAACATCCGTGGATGTCCCAGATTATTGGGTTTGTGTGGGCCTAGCAGAGAGGCCTTGTGGCCCAGAAGGACATTACATTACAGGCAGGTTAGATAGAGAGACAGCTGGAACCTCAGGAGGCCTGCTTGCTGGCTCTGTCTGATTCTGGTTGGGAGAATTCATGAATGATGCATCTTCTAAGTATCATACATGACTTGTTGGTACAGTTAAAATGTAACACACTGATGTAAGAAATGATAACTATTGTAACTATTTTATTACCTCAAACTGTATGTGTAATCTGTGTGTGTGTATATTATATGTGTGTGTGCATGTTTCTCCTGCGGTATATACTTTGGCATTTGTCAAATGTTTCATCCATCCTAAACTGTCCTTCCTGGATCCCATTTGAATTCTAACCTTACACCACTGCTTGTCTCTGTCTCCCCCCTCAGAACCATGGCAGAGCTGGACCTGAGCCTGAGCGATGCTCTGATGGACAGTGTGCCCCAGGCTGGCCCAGAGGACCTGGTGGAGAGGGACTTTGTGGCCCAGCTGGAGGCCGAGGCCTTTGACGACCAGGTGGGCGAGACTGTGGGCAAGACGGACTACATCCCCCTGCTGGACAATGACGGGAACAGGGCAGGTGAGCTGACTGGAGGGGACGGGGTTAGGGGGATGAGGGGAACGGGAAGGAGGGAGGTCATTGAGCTCAGTCACTAACACAATCATAGGTCATAAGTGAAGGTGAGCAAAAGGGGTTGGTTGATCGATTGATCGATGACAATGGGAATATGAATGAACACCTGCCATATGTAGACTTATTAACCTACAGTGGATAACCTCAGACGGATGCACCACTGGGCTTATCACTGTACATCCATCCTAACCAGGGGGCAATGCTTAGTGAAGGGATGTGTAAGACTCTCAGGGCAATGCAGGGTGATGTGTAAGACTCACTCTTCTCTCAGGGTAATGCAGGGTGATGTGTAAGACTCACTCTTCTCTGGGTAAAGCAGGGTGATGTGTAAGACCCACTCTTCTCTAAGAGTAATGCAGGGTGACGTGTAAGACTCACTCTTCTCACTGGGTAATGCAGGGTGATGTAAGACTCACTCTTCTCTCAGGGTAATGCAGGGTGATGTAAGACTCACTCTTCTCTCAGGGTAATGCAGGGTGATGTGTAAGACTCAGGGCAGTGCAGGGTGATGTGTAAGACTCACTCTTCTCTCTGGGTAATGCAGAGTGATGTAAGACTCACTCTTCTCTCAGGGTAATGCAGGGTGATGTGTAAGACTCAGGGCAGTGCAGGGTGATGTGTAAGACTCACTCTTCTCTCTGGGTAATGCAGGGTGATGTGTAAGACTCACTCTTCTCTCAGGGTAATGCAGGGAGATGTGTAAGACTCACACTTCTCTCAGAGTAATGCAGGGTGACGTGTAAGACTCACACTTCTCTCTGGGTAATGCAGGGTTATGTGTAAGACTCACTCTTCTCTCAGGGTAATGCAGGGTGATGTGTAACACTCAGGGTAGTGCAGGGTGACGTGAAAGACTCACACTCTTCTCTCAGGGTTATGCGGAAGACTCACTCTTCTCTCAGGGTAATGCAGGGTGATGTGGAAGACTCACTTTTCTCTCAGGGTAATGTGCTTGGCTTTTATTGTTCCCATCTCCATCAATGACTTCCTTCCATCTATTCTTCCTTCCTGGGAGAGATGAGCGAGATAAAGAAAGAAAGAAAGAGAGCTCTACAAATCTTCTTTCACATTACCCCCACGCCACACACGAACATGGGTGTATATCTATGACCCATGTATGTTTCTGTAATTGTACTGTATGTGTGTGTCTGTCTATAATTTGATTATGGTGTGTCCAAGTCTGTAAATTGTTATGTCTGATATTTGTCTGAAACATTTTCCCTGCTGCTGTTGTCTTGGTTGGATCAGGTATCCCTTGAAAAACCTATTTGATCTCAATGAGACTAACCCGGATGAATGACGGTTAAACGAACAATAGGTGGCGTCTTAGAGTTTCACATGCTGTATGAGCAGATCATGCATGTTCTAATGAAATGAACCCCAGGATTAGTCCTTAGCGTATGGGCTTCACCATCTACACCCAACCGATACCACCTTTAATCCATGGTATTGAATGTGCGGATAGCTGCCAACGTCTAATCTCACTTTAATTCAGACCTCCGTGGTTTCTGGGAAGGGCTGCCATAATTAGGCACGTAACTAGGCCCAACGGTGTAGGCAAACTATAATCCTAAAAGTGAGAAGAAGCGAGTGTGTGACGTTACATGGCCTTATGTAAGCAGCTCCAGATAAGAGACTGATGAAGCCAGACAGTGCTGGACAAGGCCTGCCATTTTGGGTCTGACGGTGTGTCACTCCAGCGACTGCGGCCTGATTTTAGTGGAGTGTTTGTGTGTGGGTCCAGCAGACTGTGACTCAGCTGTAGGCCACGTCTCTTGTCCAGACAGTCTGTCCAGAGTTGCAGACTGTGTGTGGGCAGTTTTCCATGATGGTCAACTTCAGAAGTACCTTAGGCAGAAATGAAGTGTTGGTTCCAGCTGACGCACCAACACGCCTTGTTGGTGTGTGTGT
The DNA here is from genome assembly GCF_021184085.1 of Oncorhynchus gorbuscha. Classification (NCBI taxonomy): domain Eukaryota; kingdom Metazoa; phylum Chordata; class Actinopteri; order Salmoniformes; family Salmonidae; genus Oncorhynchus; species Oncorhynchus gorbuscha. The sequence goes on along the minus strand of NC_060179.1, from coordinate 23,250,446 downwards.
GTGTGTGTGTGTGTGTGTGTGTGTGTGTGTGTGTGTGTGTGTGTGTGTGTGTGTGTGTGTGTGTGTGTGTGTGTGTGTGTGTGTGTGTGTGTGTGTGTGTGTGTGTGTGTGTGTGTGTGTGTGTGTGTGTGTGTGTGTGTGTGTGTGTGTGTGTGTGTGCAGATGCCGACTCTGTGTTGGAGAATGGTGAGCAGGACGCCCAAGGGGCACAAAAACCTGGTAAGAGTTGATTCCCAGAATTTTCCACTATGTCCCCGGCCACTCTGAACGTACCACCTGATCATTCTCATGCACCTTCGTTCGTCACGCCTCTTTCTGGTCCTTTACTTCCCACTTCCTGTGTCCTCGTCATTTGCTTGAGTTATTTCTCTTTTTGAGTGTTTTGACTGTGTGTGGTTGGGTTGGCTCCATTCTTACTTGTATAGTCAACCAAGGAATTTCAGGGCAGGATGTGTAAGGTTAGTTATATATTGCTAGTCCAGGATGTGTAAGGTTAGTTATATAATGGTAGTCCAGGATGTGTAAGATTAGTTATATATTGGTAGTCTGGGATGTGTAAGGTTAGTTATATATTGGTAGTCCAGGATGTGTAAGGTTAGTTATATATTGGTAGTTATATATTGGTTGTATAGGATGTGTAAGGTTAGTTATATATTGGTAGTCCAGGATGTGTAAGGTTAGTTATATATTGGTAGTTATATATTGGTTGTATAGGATGTGTAAGGTTTGTTATATATTGGTAGTCCAGGATGTGTAAGGTTAGTTATATATTGGTAGTCCAGGATGTGTAAGGTTAGTTATATATTGGTAGTTATATATTGGTTGTATAGGATGTGTAAGGTTTGTTATATATTGCTAGTCCAGGATGTGTAAGGTTAGTTATATATTTGTAGTACAGGATGTGTAAGGTTAGTTATATATTGGTAGTCCAGGATGTGTAAGGTTAGTTATATATTGGTAGTCCAGGATGTGTAAGGTTAGTTATATATTGGTAGTCCTGGATGTGTAAGATTTGTTATATATTGCTAGTCCAGGATGTGTAAGGTTAGTTATATATTGGTAGTCCAGGATGTGTAAGGTTAGTTATATATTGGTAGTCCAGGATGTGTAAGGTTAGTTATATATTGGTAGTCCAGGATGTGTAAGGTTAGTTATATATTGGTAGTTATATATTGGTTGTATAGGATGTGTAAGGTTAGTTATATATTGCTAGTCCAGGATGTGTAAGGTTTGTTATATATTGCTAGTCCAGGATGTGTAAGGTTAGTTATATATTGGTAGTCCAGGATGTGTAAGGTTAGTTATATATTGGTAGTCCAGGATGTGTAAGGTTAGTTATATATTGGTTGGACCTTTTTGAGGTTCAACGGCATCGTGTCACACACTGTAAAGGTACAAGGCCGTTATTCTGTCTTTCATTTCCTATTTATAGCGAGGTTCATCTTTACCTTGCTCTTCTCTCTCACCTGTATCCGAGAGGCTGAATAGCCATTACTACTGTTCACAGGAACTCTATAGAAGTTACAGAATCTCCTGAATTGTGCATAAGAACCTTGAAGGGACAAGAAAGAAGGTGTTTCTGTGAACACTCATGTTCTGTGAACACTCTCAAGAGCTGCCGTGGAAGTGCTGTCTACTCTCGTCCTTCCATCTAAAGGGAGGTGTTCTGTGTGACTAGCTGTTCAGTCTTTATCAGAGTGTTCTGCCTATCTGATGGAAACTTCATTATTGCCTGTCGCCTCTGAGGTAATTAACTAACTGCAGCACTGGAGGGATGAAATGAACTCTGCTCTGCCTTTATGCCATCTCCTATTGAACGGCCCTTTTAATTACCCACTAACAGACAAACGTGTGCCGTAGGACGTCTGCATATATTTCAATACAATTCAGCAGACTAAGGGGAATTCCACTTTGTATGTGTCTGTGTGTGTGTGTCTGTGTGTGTGTGTGCATGTGTGTGTGTGTGTGCGTGTGCGTGTGTGCGTGTCTGTGTGTGTGTGTGTGTCTGTGTGTGTGCGCGTGTGTGTGTCTGTGTGTGTGTGTCTGTGTGTGTGTGTGTCTGTGTGTGTGTCTGTGTGTGTGTGTGTGTGTGTGTGTGTGTGTGTGTGTGTGTGTGTGTGTGTGTGTGTGTGTGTGTGTGTGTGTGTGTGTGTGTGTGTGTCTGTGTCTGTGTCTGTGTCTGTGTCTGTGTCTGTGTCTGTGTCTGTGTCTGTGTCTGTGTGTGTGTGTGTGTGTGTGTGTGTGTGTCTGTCTGTCTGTCTGTCTGTGTGTGTCTGTGTGCTTTGTACACTCCTTTTCTTTCTTTGCTTCCATTTGCTCAGTCTAATTCCTTTGCCATTCTGACAATTCCAATCCACCACATGACCCTTTCTTGAAATACTGTGCATGACCTTGATGAGGTTGAAATTGCATGGAGGAAATAGTTAGTGTGATGCACCCATGCTCTGTTACACCAACACATACTTACCACACAAGTATAGTCCGACTCTCTCTCCCTTCAGCCCAGGTTGAGTTGAATAAGACTAGAGAGCTTGTGCCCGTTGGCAGTGTGGCTGTGCCCAGCATGTCATAGTGCCCGCCTGCCTTGCCCATCTGACCGTGTTACTGGGGAGCAGGACTGCGGGCGGTCGTCTGGGTTGGCATGACCTCTGTACGTCTGTCTGTCTCTGTCCCCCGATCTGTTTGCATGCCTCGGTCACCCTCAGTCACTGCGGTTACAAACGGTGTCTGAGTGTGTGGGGGCAGTATGTGTGTGTGGCAGGGATATGCTGTGGGACAGGGGTGCTCTCAGGGAGGATGTATTCTGGACTTCCAGACCAGGCTTCAGTCCAGACTTGGAGCCTGTATTCACTTAATCCTGTCTGACTCTTGATTTGCCTCAAATCAACTGTAGGACACAAGAGGATGTCATAAGCTATATCATAGCGATGTTGCGTAAATAGAAGATATGTCTAAATGAAATAACGTCTACCCATTGATAGTAGGAGATTAAGATGTGTTTATATGAAATAACGTCTACCCATTGATAGTAGGAGATTAAGACATGTCTAAATGAAATAACGTCTACCCATTGATAGTAGGAGATTAAGACATGTTTATATGAAATAACGTCTACCCATTGATAGTAGGAGATTAAGACATGTCTAAATGAAATAACGTCTACCCATTGATAGTAGGAGATTAAGATATGTCTAAATGAAATAACGTCTACCCATTGATAGTAGGAGATTAAGATGTGTTTTATATACAGTGCCTTGCGAAAGTATTCGGCCCCCTTGAACTTTGCGACCTTTTGCCTTATTTCAGGCTTCAAACATAAGTGTAAGAAGGTGTATCAGACCACTGCAAATCTACCAAGACCTGGCCGTCCCTCTAAACGTTCAGCTCATACAAGGAGAAGACTGATCAGAGATGCAGCCAAGAGGCCCATGATCACTCTGGATGAACTGCAGAGATCTACAGCTGAGGTGGGAGACTCTGTCCATAGGACAACAATCCGTCGTATATTGCACAAATCTGGCCTTTATGGAATAGTGGCAAGAAGAAAGACATTTCTTAAAGATATCCATAAAAAGTGTTGTTTAAAGTTTGCCACAAGCCACCTGGGAGACACAACAAACATGTGGAAGAAGGTGCTCTGGTCAGATGAAACCAAAATTGAAAATTTTGGCAACAATGCAAAACGTTATGTTTGGCGTAAAAGCAACACAGCTCATCACCCTGAACACACTATCCCCACTGTCAAACATGGTGGTGGCAGCATCATGGATTGGGCCTGCTTTTCTTCAGCAGGAACAGGGAAGATGGTTAAAATTGATGGGAAGATGGATGGAGCCAAATACAGGACCATTCTGGAAGAAAACCTGATGGAGTCTGCAAAAGACCTGAGACTGGGACGGAGATTTGTCTTCCAACAAGACAATGATCCAAAACATAAAGCAAAATCTACAATGGAATGGTTCAAAAATAAACATCCAGGTGTTAGAATGGCCAAGTCAAAGTCCAGACCTGAATCCAATCAAGAATCTGTGGAAAGAACTGAAAACTGCTGTTCACAAATGCTCTCCATCCAACCTCACTGAGCTCAAGCTGTTTTGCAAGGAGGAATGGGAAAACATTTCAGTCTCTCGATGTGCAAAACTGATAGAGACATACCCCAAGCGATTTACAGCTGTAATCGCAGCAAAAGGTGGCGCTACAAAGTATTAACTTAAGGGGGCTGAATAATTTTGCACGCCAATTTTTCAATTTTTCAATAAAGTTTTTGATTTGTTACATTTAATTTAAGTTTGAAATATCCAATAAATGCATTCACCTTATGACATTCCACTTCAGTGCATCTAAAACTTTGTGTCCCACTTGTTGTTGATTCTTCACAAAAGAATACAGTTTTATATCTTTATGTTTGAAGCCTGAAATGTGGCAAAAGGTCGCAAAGTTCAAGGGGGCCGAATACTTTCGCAAGGCACTGTATAGATAATAGCCACCTACTGGTGATGCAATTGTGCTAGGCTACTTGCACGTAGCATCTGGTCTTTGCTGGGTACATTGATTCCATTTATCATTATCAAAAGTAGCCTTTTGTAGAGTAGAGTAGAGTAGAGTAGAGTAGAGTAGAGTAGAGTAGAGTAGAGTAGAGTAGAGTAGAGTAGAGTAGAGTAGAGTAGAGTAGAGTAGAGTAGAGTAGAGTAGAGTAGAGTAGAGTAGAGTAGAGTAGAGTAGAGGCAGGAGGTATAAGTAGTAACTAGGTCAGAGAATTGAGACGTAAGGTAAATGCAGAGACGGTAAGCTACGTTTGGGAGCCATGAGAATGAGTGTGTGTGTTTGTGTTTGTACTGCATGATACCACTGGCTGAGATGCATGTAGGTATGCCACTGGCTGTGATGCATGTAGGTATGCCACTGCATGGGCAAATGCTTGGAGTAGGCAGGTGTTGTAGTTGGCGGAACTGGTTCTGTTGTGATCACTTTACTAACCAGCACTGTTGTTCTCTTCCCTATCGCCCCTCTCACCCACCATGTCCCCCACTCCTATTCATACTCTTATCTCTCCATCTCACTCTACCTCCTATCTACTATTCATCTCTCTGTCTGAGTGTGTCTCTCTTCTCTCATCCTCCTTTTCTTCCTCTCTTCCCTCAACTCTCCTCTCTCTTGTCCTTCCCCAACCCAAGCTTCAGAGGACTAGAACAAGCCACCGCCTGAGTGTCACCAGTGCTTCTGCTTCTCTGCACCTCTCCTCTCCCACCTCAGTACCCCCCCCCCCCTATAACAACCACACCACCACCACCGCAATGCCCATCAGCCTGGAGACCTCTGTAGGAAACGTTGTGGAGCCTCTCCTGACTCTCGCCAGCCTTCCGTCAGAATATGGGGGTTAGGGTGCTCCACTGCCGCCAGCACAAGTCTACTCTCTCTCCTACTCCGAGCCTAGAGGACTAAATGAGCAGAAATAAGCCTTCACCTACACAGATTATCAAGCACACAAGCACACAGTAGCTATGCAGGTACAGACTCATCCACACAATGAACACACACACACACACACACAGATGCTTTGAAGTACTCTACACTCCAACCAGAGTATGAGTAGGGTCCTATACATTTTTTGTTGGTTGTCTGATTTTTCTCCGTTTTGTTTTTCCAGGTTTCCATTTCCCCCAGTTTTTCTTTCTTTCAGGTTTTCGATTTCAAAATCACACTTTTTTAAATAGAAAAACAACTGAATTGGATGTTTTAAGTCCATGTTTTAACAAGAATGTTTAAACCACAATCAGGAGACCACTTTTGAGGTCTGGGCAAATGTAGAAATCTCGATTTTTGGGTGTAATTACCCTTTTAATTCTAGTGTGCAACTAGCAACAGGCTGTTGTTTATCAGTCAAAACAAAACACACTTGAATGATGTGAATAATCATGATATCATTCTGCCAGGCAAGCACAGTTTACTTTGTAGTTAACATTTCAACGAGAAATGTATTGGGAGTCTTTCCATGTACCAGACGGTTTTCATTAGCATCATCGCTAAGGCCACACGCACCGCTCATCCACAGACCAGGAGTTCTCGTTGCCTCCGCAGAAAGTTGCAGGAAATATACGAATCACTGATGCATTCTGTTCGTGTCATGATGAACTTGAGCAAATGAATACATTTTCAGTACATTTAGTCGATCCCCTATTAAGTCCAAGACATTCTAGAATATTGTTGAATACCGCTTTAACGGCCGGATTCCGTGATTCCGTCCGCGTCCTCCGCATCGTAAATTTTCTAGGGCCCAAGATGAGTGTTATAGGTGAGAGTACTGTTAATATGGCTGGTCATGATGACGGAGTACCTTCACAAACACTCCTGTCTGTCACCCTGTCCTCTTCTCATATCCATATCTCGCTCTCCCTCTCTCTCTTTCAATTATCTCGCTCTCTCTCTTTCAATTCTCTCCTCTCTCTCTTTCAATTATCTCGCTCTCCCTCTCTCTTTCAATTCTCTTGCTCTCTCTCTCTCAATTCTCTCGCTCTCTCTTTCTTTCGATTCTCTCGCTTTCCCTCTCTCTCTCTTTCAATTCTCTCGCTCTTTCTCTCTCCCTCTTCTTTCTCGCTCTCCCTCTCTCTCTTTCAATTATTCTCTCGCTTTCTCTTTCAATTCCTCTCTCTCTCTTTCATTATTCTCTCTCTCTTTCTCCTTTCTCTCTCTCTTTCAATTATCTCGCTCTCCCTCTCTCTCTTTCAATTCTCTCGCTCTCCCTCTCTCGCTCTTTCAATTATCTCGCTCTCTCTCTCTTTCAATTCTCTCCCTCTCTCTCTCTTTCAATTATCTCGCTCTCCCTCTCTCTCTTTCAATTCTCTCGCTCTCCTTCTCTCGCTCTTTCAATTCTCTCGCTCTCCCTCTCTCTCTCTTTCAATTCTCTCGTTCTCTCTCTCTTTCAATTATCTCGCTCGCTCTCCCTCTCTCTCTTTCAATTCTCTCGCTCTCCCTCTCTCTCTTTCAATTATCTTGCTCTTCAGTTGACAAGTTCATCTCCACACACACACACACACACACACACACACACACACACACACACACACACACACACACACACACACACACACACACACACACACACACACACACACACACACACACACACACACACACACACACACACACACAAACTTTGATTTGATTTGACCCACAGTACCACTGCCAGCCGCTCTCCTCCCGTCAGCACCTTGTCTCTTACTGGGACAGCTCTGCCAGCCTGCTCTCCTAACACCAAACTCACGCTGCTTCTATCTCCGATGTACGGTTGTCTCTGTCCTAAAAGTCTGGGCTGTTTCTGAAAGTCACATTTCTCTCTAACACACTACTTTTTAACACATGCCACTGGACGTGAAAGTTTGCACGCTTTCTCATTCATCTGTCATTTGTTTCAGTTCAGTTTAAAGTAAGTCAAGTGAAAGTTAAGGATGACTTAAACATATTTGCGAGGTTTACCAACCTCTTTTCCCCGGTGGCTTTGCTGTTCTGAGAAAGTCGTCCCCTTGATTTTGAGGACTCTTCGTGTGGTTGATATCAAGCCTCCCCCTCTACTGGATAGCGCATCTGTGTACAGCGCTCTTTTTCTAGACTGTCCGCCCGTCGTAGTCTGTCCATCTGTCTGCACATTGTGCTAATAAACTCTTCCTCAACCTGGCTTTGCATTCCTCTTTCTTCACCAGTTAACCTCCAATTAACCCCTTGTTGATGCTGTGAATGTTGCTTTGTGCTTTTCGATGTTTGTCGATCCGGTCTTTTTTTATTTCCCTTTCAAATGATATCGTGAAATGTTCATTCAGTCCGCCGAACTCTCTTTTTCCTGAAGGCGTTGAAAGACCATTCTTACCATAGTAACCTTTCGATGCTGTGTGTTTTTGCCATGTTACAACTTACATTAGACATGACCCTCTGTTTCAGAAGCCTGCTGGTGGCCGAAACTGGTACACTTAAACAGGGCTTTTAAAAAAAATAGCCTGTCTTAATATACAGTATAATATATTATTCATATTAACAGACAAACGTCTGAACCATCCATTTTAAGGATGGGCGATTTCAATGGAATTCATTTGATTCATTCAAATGTATGTTTTTTTCACAACATTCCATTTGCCTGAATCGCCAGAATGACGTTTTTTTTCTTTGTTTTATGACTGTTTATGTCCGCTTGTTTTAATGTTGTTTTAATGTTGTGTCGTCTGACCAACTTCTTTTAGCAGGCATTGTAGAAAATGAACCCAGGTCTCATAAACGATCTCTCAAGCACAAGCCCACATGCTAGTGTTAAGCCAGACAATCGTTCCATTTAAAGTCTAGCCAACTTGGCTCTATTTGCTAGCTAACAGTTGAATCGTTATAAACACACCCTTCTGTTCATCTCCAACTGTTTGAACACACTCCTTCGCTCCTTCTGCTGCGGCTCTGCGCCTTCCCTTTACACACACACACACACACACACACACACACACACACACACACACACACACACACACACACACACACACACACACACACACACACACACACACACACACACACACACACACACACACACACACACACACACACACACACACACATCAAGCCCCGGCCACTCACAGCAACAAATATGAATCACTTCTTCCTCTCTGACAACAAGCAGTTTCAACTCACTATTTACGTTTGAGGTTTGTTCCAACAGAGTCATTTCTGTAAAAGAGGAGAAGTTAACCTTTTCTACCTATTCCCTTTTTATGTCTCAACTCCTCAAACTGCGTGACGAGCAGCCCCCTATCAAAACAGAGGTATCAATGAACATTTCGTTCTGGAAAACGAAAGCTCAGTTTGTGTTTCATGCATTTTGGGCCTCAGACTGTAATACTAGCTATCGAGTCTGTGTTTTATAAATGTGCAATGAGCATAAAAAACGATTATATAAAGGAGTTGGCAACTCAATCTTATTCTGAGAAATCCGGTAGGCCACTTGATTTCAACATGTGAACAAAGTGGACAGGCTAGAATGTGTTCCAACAGTTGGAGACGAACAGAAGGGTGTGTTCATAACAATTATACTGTTCTACCCTGTTAGCTAGCAAATAGATCCAAGTTGGCTGAACTTGAAATATAAAGATTAGCTGGCTACTCACTAGCATGTGGGCTTGTGCTTGAGAGATTGTTTATGAGACAGACGTGTGTTCATTTTCTCCAATGCCTGCTAAAAGAAGTTGGCCAGTTTAGTGAATGTGCATTATGCATGGTTCTGTTTCAATTTGGAACAAAAAGTGCATTTTGATAGACTTCAAAGCCAGATCAGTAATTACTGGGGGGGAAAGCAGGATGAGCTAGTTGAATTATTAGTGGGTCTTATGGTTGTGGAAGGCAGGTATAATTTCACCAGTCCTGAATTCATTACATTATTGCTGACTGTTTGAAATGTAGTATATTTGACCTTTAATTGAACTTTTTTTTAAACAATTAAGACATGTATCATGAATCACCCATAAGTTGAGATAGGGCTGGGTGATATGACCTAAAAACTCCATTTGCCTCGGTCACAAACAGAACCTTGGTTAATAGCATTAGCTTATTGAGATAGGGAATAGTTTTACCTTCAATGAAGTACTCTGCTTGGTTTAGTCATGTTTCTGAAGAATAATGTTTCTTAGACTAATTAATGAGGACACCCTTGCCTGAGTCGTTAATCAAGCTACTTTAACAACACAAGAGGGACAGGAGACAGACGGATACGACCACAAAAAGACACTTGTTTTTTCCTACTGTTTTGATGTCCTTGTCTAACACAGCCTTTACTCTTAGGAGAGATCTGTCCTTCTTCGTTCATTTAACTTTACTCAGATCATCCTGTCTATTTCCTCTCCCCTCTGTGCCATTAGACTGCAGTTAGCACTGTGTGTGTCTGTGCATCTGTGTGTCGATGTTCGTGTGTATGTGCTCTCCAGTTCTCTTCCGAGTGGAACAGGGGGCCTGGGTAGCACTGCTGCTGTGTGGCCTCTTGGCAGGCTTCTCTCTGTCTCTCCAGTCCGGGGGGAGATCTCGAGCTGCAGCTATATGGGTCAGGTTGGCCTACTTACGGCTGGGGGCTGTAGCAGCAGTGGCTGGATGGCCCCACATCAGATGTGCTTCATGGGGAGGCAGAACAGAGGAGAGCGGGAAGGACAGGACCGTCCCTCCACAGACCTACAGGAGCCTGCCTCCGAGTCCTCAGAGCCCTGGTCCTGCCAGCTGTGTCACCCACATCCCTGGGAAGAGTGAGAGGGAGACTGCCCCTGCCATGGAGCGAGACGGAAAGAGAGAGGGCAAAGATAACTTTGACCTATACATTATACATACTTACTTTCATTCAAATGCAAAGTTACAGAGCTGCCACCAGGAGAAAGGTAGGAAGAGAGCTTGACAGAAAGACTGAGACCGAGAGAGACAGAGACCGAGAGAGACAGAGACCGAGAGAGACAGAGACCGAGAGAGACAGAGACCGAGAGAGACAGAGACCGAGAGAGACCGACAGAGACAGAGACAGACAGAGACAGACCGAGAGAGACCGAGACAGACCGAGAGAGACCGAGACAGACCGAGACAGACCGAGAGAGACCGAGACAGACCGAGAGAGACCGAGACAGACCGAGAGAGACTGAGACAGACCGAGAGAGACTGAGACAGACCGAGAGAGACTGAGACAGACCGAGAGAGACTGAGACAGACCGAGAGAGACTGAGAGAGACCAAGAACAAGAGAGATAGACAGAGACTGAAAGAGAGACAGACTGAGAGAGACTGAGTTTGACAGAGACCAAGAGAGACAGACAGAGACCGACAGAGATGGAGAGAGACCGACAGAGATGGAGAGAGACCGACAGAGATGGAGAGAGACCGACAGAGATGGAGAGAGACCGACAGAGATGGAGAGAGACCGACAGAGATGGAGAGAGACCGACAGAGATGGAGAGAGACCGACAGAGATGGAGAGAGACAGACAGAGATGGAGAGAGACAGACAGAGATGGAGAGAGACAGACAGAGACAGACTGAGAGAGAGACAGACTGAGACTGAGAGAGACAGACTGAGACTGAGAGAGACAGACTGAGACTGAGAGAGACAGACTGAGACTGAGAGAGACAGACTGAGACAGACTGAGACTGACTGAGACTGAGACAGACTGAGACTGAGAGAGACTGAGACCGAGAGAGACTGAGACCGAGAGAGACTGAGAGAGATAGAGAGACAGACTGAGAGAGACTGAGCTTGACAGAGGCAGAGACTGAGAGACAGACTGAGCGTGACAGAGACCAAGAGAGACAGACAGACTGAGAGAGACAGACAGACTGAGAGAGACAGACAGAGACTGAGAGAGACAGACAGAGACTGAGAGAGACAGACATAGACTGAGAGAGACAGACATAGACTGAGAGAGACAGGCAGAGACTGAGAGAGACAGGCATAGAGTAAGAGAGACAGACTGAGAGTAAGAGAGACAGACTGAGAGAGACCGAGAGAGATAGACAGAGACTGAAAGAGAGACAGACTGAGAGAGATAGACAGAGACAGACTGAGAGAGACTGAGTTTGACAGAGACTGAGCTTGACAGGCAGAGACTGAGAGACAGACTGAGCGTGACAGAGACCAAGAGTGACAGACAGAGACTGAGAGAGACGGACAGAGACGGACAGAGACAGACTGAGACGGAGAGAGACAGACGGAGAGAGACAGACTGAGACTGAGAGAGACAGACGGAGGCTGAGAGAGACAGACGGAGGCTGAGAGAGACAGACGGAGACTGAGAGAGACAGACTGAGAGAGACCGAGACCGAGAGAAGACCGAGAGAGACTGAGACCGAGAGAGACTTGAGAGAGACCAAGACCGAAAAAGACTGAGCGAGACCAAGACCGAGAGAGATAGACAGAGACTGAAAGAGAGACAGACTGAGAGAGACCGAGAGAGATGACAGAGACCAAGAGAGACTGAGAGAGACAGACAGACAGAGAGACAGACAGACTGAGAGAGAGAGACAGACAGACTGAGAGAGAGAGACAGACAGACTGAGAGAGACAGACAGACTGAGAGAGACACAGACTGAGAGAGACAGACAGACTGAGAGAGACAGACATAGACTGAGAGAGGCTGAGAGAGGCTGAGAGAGACTGAGAGAGACAGACATAGACTGAGAGAGACAGACTGAGACTGAGAGAGACAGACTGAGACTGAGAGAGACAGGCAGAGACTGAGAGAGACAGGCAGAGACGGAGAGAGACAGACTGAGACGGAGAGAGACGGAGAGAGACAGACTGAGATGGAGAGAGACAGACTGAGAGAGACAGGCAGAGACTGAGAGAGACAGACATAGACTGAGAGACAGACAGACTGAGAGAGACAGACTGAGACTGAGAGAGACAGACTGAGACTGAGAGAGACAGGCAGAGACGGAGAGAGACAGGCAGAGACGGAGAGAGACAGGCAGAGACGGAGAGAGACAGACTGAGAGAGACAGGCAGAGACTGAGAGAGACAGGCAGAGACTGAGAGAGACTGAGAGAGACTGAGAGACTGAGAGAGACTGGCAAAGACTGAGAGAGACTGAGAGAGAAAGGCATAGAGTAAGAGAGACAGACAGAGACTGAGAGAGGCAGAGACTGAGAGAGGCAGAGACTGAGAGAGGCAGAGACTGAGAGAGGCAGAGACTGAGAGAGGCAGAGACTGAGAGAGGCAGAGACTGAGAGAGGCAGAGACTGAGAGAGGCAGAGACTGAGAGAGTCAGACAGACTGAGAGTCAGACAGACTGAGAGTCAGACAGACTGAGAGTCAGACAGACTGAGAGAGACAGAGACTGTGAGACACTGAGAGTGAGACACTGAGAGTGAGACACTGAGAGTGAGACACTGAGAGTGAGACACTGAGAGTGAGACAGACTGAGAGTGAGACAGACTGAGAGAGACAGACTGAGGCTGAGAGAGACAGACTGAGGCTGAGAGAGACAGACTGAGGCTGAGAGAGACAGACTGAGGCTGAGAGAGACAGACTGAGGCTGAGAGAGACAGACGGAGGCTGAGAGAGACAGACGGAGGCTGAGAGAGACAGACGGAGGCTGAGAGAGACAGACGGAGGCTGAGAGAGACAGACGGAGGCTGAGAGAGACAGACGGAGGCTGAGAGAGACAGACGGAGGCTGAGAGAGACAGACGGAGACTGAGAGAGACAGACTGAGAGAGACCGAGACCGAGAGAAGACCGAGAGAGACTGAGACCGAGAGAGACTTGAGAGAGACCAAGACCGAGAAAGACTTGAGCGAGACCAAGACCGAGAGAGACTGAGCGAGACCAAGACCGAGAGAGACCGAGAGAGATAGACAGAGACTGAAAGAGAGACAGACTGAGCGTGACAGAGACCAAGAGAGACTGAGAGAGACAGACAGACTGAGAGAGACAGACAGACTGAGAGAGACAGACAGACAGCGAGACAGACAGACTGAGAGAGACAGGCAGAGGCTGAGAGAGGCTGAGAGAGACTGAGAGAGACAGACATAGACTGAGAGAGACAGACTGACACTGAGAGAGACAGACTGAGACTGAGAGAGACAGGCAGAGACTGAGAGAGACAGGCAGAGACTGAGAGAGACAGGCAGAGACGGAGAGAGACAGACTGAGACGGAGAGAGACAGACTGAGACGGAGAGAGACAGACTGAGAGAGACAGACTGAGAGAGACGGGCAGAGACTGAGAGAGACTGAGCGAGACTGAGAGAGACAGGCAGAGACTGAGAGAGACTGAGAGAGACAAACATAGACTGAGAGAGACAAACATAGACTGAGAGAGACAGGCATAGAGTAAGAGAGACAGACATAGAGTAAAAGAGACAGACTTAGACTGAGAGAGACAGACTTAGACTGAGAGAGACAAAGACAGAGAGAGACAAAGACAGAGACTGAGAGAGACAGACATAGACTGAGAGAGACAGGCAGAGACTGAGAGAGACAGGCAGAGAGTAAGAGAGACAGATATAGAGTAAAAGAGACAGACAGAGACTGAGAGAGGCAGAGACTGAGAGACAAAGACAGAGACTGAGCGAGACCGAGACTGAGAGTCAGACAGACTGAGAGAGACAGAGACTGTGCGACACTGAGAGTGAGACAGACTGAGAGTGAGACAGACTGAGAGTGAGACAGACCGAGAGTCAGACAGACTGAGAGTCAGACAGATGGAGGCTGAGAGAGACAGACGGAGACTGAGAGAGACAGACTGAGGCTGCGAGAGACAGACGGATGCTGAGGGAGACAGACGGAGGCTGAGAGAGACAGGCGGAGGCTGAGAGAGACAGACGGAGGCTGAGAGAGACAGACGGAGGCTGAGAGAGACAGACGGAGGCTGAGAGAGACAGACGGAGGCTGAGAGAGACAGACGGAGGCTGAGAGAGACAGACGGAGACTGAGAGAGACAGACGGAGGCTGAGGGAGACAGACGGAGGCTGAGAGAGACAGACGGAGGCTGAGAGAGACAGACTGAGGCTGAGAGAGACAGACTGAGGCTGCGAGAGACAGACGGAGGCTGAGAGAGACAGACGGAGGCTGAGAGAGACAGGCGGAGGCTGAGAGAGACAGGCGGAGACTGAGAGAGACAGACGGAGGCTGAGAGAGACAGACGGAGGCTGAGAGAGACAGACGGAGGCTGAGAGAGACAGACGGAGGCTGAGAGAGACAGACGGAGGCTGAGAGAGACAGGCGGAGGCTGAGACAGGCGGAGACTGAGAGAGACAGACATGGACTGAGAGAGACAGGCGGAGACTGAGAGAGACAGGCATGGACTGAGAGAGACAGGCATAGACTGAGAGAGACAGGCATAGACTGAGAGAGACAGGCATAGAGTAAGAGAGACAGACAGAGACTGAGAGAGGCAGAAACTGAGAGAGACAAAGACAGAGGCTGAGCGAGACAGAGACCGAGACTGAGTAGACAGACTGAGAGAGACAGAGACTGTGCGAGACTGAGAGTCAGACAGATAAACTGAGAGAGACAGACTGAGCCTGAGAGAGACAGACGGAGGCTGAGAGAGACAGATAGAGACGGACATGGACTGAGAGAGACAGACAGAGACTGAGAGAGATGGACATGGACTGAGAGAGACTGAGACAGTTATTGAGAGTGACAGAGACTGAGGGACACGGAGGCTGAGAGAGACAGACGGAGGCTGAGAGAGACAGACGGAGGCTGAGAGAGACAGACATGGACTGAGAGTGACAGAGACTGAGGAACACGGAGACAGAGAGACAGACAGAGACTGAGAGAGCCCAAGACAGTTATTAATAGAGACTCAGACAGTTATTGAGAGAGATTGAGACAGACAGAGAGAGACCGAGACAGAGAGGGATAAAGAGACTAAGAAGGATAACGAGATTGGGAGAGAGACAGAGGGAAAGACAGAGGATGAGAGAAAGACAGAGAATGAGAGAAAGACAGCGGCTGAGAGAAAGACAGCGGCTGAGAGAAAGATAGACAGCAACTGAGAGAGACAGACAGTGACTGAGAGATAGATAGTGACTGAGAGAGACAGGGACAGTTATTGCGAGAGATGGAGAGAGACAGGCGGAGACAGATACCGACAGAGAGACAGACCGAGAGAGACATTGACAGAGACCGAGAGAGACAGAGACTGAGACACTGAGAGCAAGACAGAGACTGAGGGAGAAAGAGACTGAGAGGGCAAGACAGATAATGAGAGGGAGAGACAGAGTCTGAGAGAGACTAAGACAGAGACAGAGAGAGACTAAGACAGAGACAGAGAGAGACTAAGACAGAGACTGAGAGAGACGAAGACAGAGACTGAGAGAGACAGACAGAGACTGAGAGAGACAGAGAATGAGAGAGACAGAGAGAAACAGAGACTTAGAGAAACAGAGACTTGGAGAGACAGGGACTGAGAGTGACAGACAGAGACTGAGAGACAGAGACTGAGGAAGACGGAGAGACTGAGAGGGAGGGACAGAGAGAGACTGGGGAAGACAGAGAGAGAGATTGAGGAAGACGGATAGACTGAGAGGGAGAGACTGAGGAAGAGGGAGAGACTGAGAGGGAGAGACAGAGAGAGACTGAGGAAGACGGGGATAGACAGAGAGGGAGAGAGAGACTGAGGAAGACTAATAGACTGAGAGGGAGAGACAGAGAGAGACTGAGGAAGACGGAGAGACAGAGAGAGACTGAGGAAGACTGAGAGAGAGATTGAGGAAGACGAATAGACTGAGAGGGAGAGACAGAGAGAGACTGAGGAAGACGGAGAGACAGAGAGAGACTGAGGAAGACTGAGAGAGAGATTGAGGAAGACGGATAGACTGAGAGGGAGAGACAGAGAGAGACTGAGGAAGATGGAGAGACAGAGAGGGAGAGACTGAGGAAGACTGAGAGAGAGATTGAGGAAGATGGATAGACTGAGGAAGACGGAGAGACTGAACGGGAGATGAAGACGCCGAGACCGAGAGAGATAAATACCTGTTCAGGTGGCTACAAGTGGCAATGTAATGGAGAGATGGTTGGGAGGAAGTGGAATGAGCTCACTTCATCATATTCATCTACGTTGATGTGTACTGTATGTATTAGCCTACAATACAACATGGAAATGGCACTATATGGTAATGTATTTTATATTATCCATCTTTATGCTCCTTACGGAGGACTGAAGATGGAAGCTCATCACCTACAATCTAACAAAAACCTCTTGGAGTACTCAAAACACTATTACTGGGAATTCATGCAAGCCAAAGTGTTAACACACAGGCTTTCAGCAAAAACCTCTTGGAGTAGGCTTTCAGCAAAAACCCCTTGGAGTACTCAAAACACTATTCAGCAAAAAACAAAAACCTCTTGGAGTACTCAAAACACTATTACTGGGAATTCATGCAAGCCAAAGTGTTAACACACAGGCTTTCAGCAAAAACCCCTTGGAGTACTCAAAACACTATTACTGGGAATTTATGCAAGCCAAAGTGTTAACGCACAGGCTTTCAGCAAAAACCTCTTGGAGTACTCAAAACACTATTACTGGGAATTCATGCAAGCCAAAGTGTTAACGCACAGGCTTTCAGCAAAAACCTCTTGGAGTACTCAAAACACTATTACTGGGAATTCATGCAAGCCAAAGTGTTGACACACAGGCTTTCAGCAAAAACCTCTTGGAGGCTGGGAATTTCAGCAAAAACCTCTTGGAGTACTCAAAACACTATTACTGGGAATTCATGCAAGCCAAAGTGTTAACGCACAGGCTTTCAGCAAAAACCTCTTGGAGTACTCAAAACACTATTACTGGGAATTCATGCAAGCCAAAGTGTTGACACACAGGCTTTCAGCAAAAACCTCTTGGAGTACTCAAAACACTATTACTGGGAATTCATGCAAGCCAAAGTGTTAACACACAGGCTTTCAGCAAAAACCTCTTGGAGTACTCAAAACACTATTACTGGGAATTCATGCAAGCCAAAGTGTTAACACACAGGCTTTCAGCAAAAACCTCTGCAATGCATGTGAACGCATGCCAGAGCCTGATGCTCTTTTCATCCCAATAACCTATGAACAAGAACTGTGGCTAAACCCCCTACATATTCACGATCTGCCTTTGTAATCCTGCAGCTTGGGAAAGCACACAGTGTATCCTCCTTCCTCCTCTCTAGTGGAAGCTGTCTCTTTCATCTTCTGCACTTTCCACGTGTATTGTTCTGATCCCCCATCCCAGTGACTTTAAACCCACTGGAGCCTTTCCAATGCCTTCATGGTGTACTGTGGGTCAGGGAGATGGACCCTGTTGTCTCACTGTGTGACTGGGAGCTGTAACCGAGATGACATGAACACTAAAGGGAACACTATTCTCTGCATTTCTGCCCCCATCAGACTGTCTGTCTTGGACAGGGCTGTGGGGTGTTTAAGAAGGCGATCAAAAGGAGGTGTGGTGGAATGGCAGACTATCGTGAGGTCATTGGGTCAGACTCTGGGGCCTTGAAAAGCGCCATATAAATATAATGTATCATAATTATTCTGGAACCGGAGGGGTCACTTGTCGTGTGTGTGTGCGTGTGCGTGTGCGTGCGTGCGTGCGTTTCAGTCACCAGATCTCAACCCAATTGAACACTTATAAGAGATTCTGAAGCGGCGCCTGAGACAGTGTTTTTTCCACCACCATCAACAAAATGCCAAATGATGGAATATTCTCGTGGAAGAATGGTGTTGCATCCCTCCGATAGAGTTCCAGACACTTGTAGAATCTACGCCAAGGTGCATTGACGTTGTTCTGGCGGCTCGTTCCCCGTTATCACATCTTTGCCCACTTCTGACCACTGCCCTTTATCTGTGAGTTACAGTACCACCCCTCTCTATACAATCCTCCCCCAGGAGGACTACCCCCAGTCAGCACAGATGTGTGTCTTTACAGATGAGGGTGAAATGGGTTCTATCATTTCTGACCTAAATGGACTTAATTTCCCTGGGATTTTATTCCCTCTCATTTATTTGTATCAAAGCCTTCCAAATGATAAAACCCCTCAGCCTTAATCCGTAGGCTAACCACTGGGAAGATCAATGGAGCTGCTGCTAACAGGGTTCTACATGGGCAGCCAGGCAATGGGTGCTTTACATACGGGGGCAGGCACACACACACACACACACACACACACACACACACACACACACACACACACACACACTCTCTACACACATGCGGCTCAGCATTCAGCCTAGTTGTGTGTGTGTGTGTGTGTGTGTGTGTGTGTGTGTGTGTGTGTGTGTGTGTGTGTGTGTGTGTGTGTGTGTGTGTGTGTGTGTGTGTGTGTGTGTGTGTGTGTGTGTGTGTGTGTGTGTGTGTGTGTGTGTGTGTGTGTGTGTGTGTGTGTGTGTGTGTGTGTGTGTGAGCGAGATATTCCAGAAGGATTGACATCAAAAGCTGCAGAGCGAGGCTGTGGCAACCCAGACCTGTGATCTAATGACCCTGCATCCGTGGATCACATGTGTCATCCTGTCTGACTGCAGAAGAGCAGTCTTCTATGTCCATGTGTCATCCTGTCTGACTGCAGAAGAGCAGTCTTCTATGTCCATGTGTCATCCTGTCTGACTGCAGAAGAGCAGTCATCTATGTCCATGTGTCATCCTGTCTGACTGCAGAAGAGCAGTCATCTATGTCCATGTGTCATCCTGTCTGACTGCAGAAGAGCAGTCTTCTATGTCCATGTGTCATCCTGTCTGACTGCAGAAGAGCAGTCTTCTATGTCCATGTGTCATCCTGTCTGACTGCAGAAGAGCAGTCATCTATGTCCATGTGTCATCCTGTCTGACTGCAGAAGAGCAGTCATCTATGTCCATGTGTCATCCTGTCTGACTGCAGAAGAGCAGTCATCTATGTCCATGTGTCATCCTGTCTGACTGCAGAAGAGCAGTCATCTATGTCCATGTGTCATCCTGTCTGACTGCAGAAGAGCAGTCATCTATGTCCATGTGTCATCCTGTCTGACTGCAGAAGAGCAGTCATCTATGTCCATGTGTCATCCTGTCTGACTGCAGAAGAGCAGTCATCTATGTCCATGTGTCATCTGACTGTCTGACTGCAGAAGAGCAGTCATCTATGTCCATGTGTCATCCTGTCTGACTGCAGAAGAGCAGTCATCTATGTCCATGTGTCATCCTGTCTGACTGCAGAAGAGCAGTCTTCTATGTCCATGTGTCATCCTGTCTGACTGCAGAAGAGCAGTCTTCTATGTCCATGTGTCATCCTGTCTGACTGCAGAAGAGCAGTCTTCTATGTCCATGTGTCATCCTGTCTTACTGCAGAAGAGCAGTCATCTATGTCCATGTGTCATCCTGTCTGACTGCAGAAGAGCAGTCATCTATGTCCATGTGTCATCCTGTCTGACTGCAGAAGAGCAGTCTTCTATGTTGATGCATTTATGTGGTTTTAGCTCTTTTGTGCCTTTTTCTTTTGTTTGAAATGTGAATGTACTATACATTATTTTATTTGCTGTGTTATAGGGACATTTCACCACAACATCAACGTTTCTCAGACGTTTGCACATCTGTTGGAGGTGGGATTATCTTCTCCCCCAAATCAGTATTCTTCAGAGGAGCCCCTGTGGTGCTCCCCTCGTCCCTCGCCCTGTCTGCCGGCAGTGTACCCAGCATGCGGAAATCCGACTGGGGATAAGAAGGGGGGGAAAGCTGGGGTCAGCTGTAGGACAACACTGTGGAGTTAGCCGAGTTAGCATAGCCTAGCATAGT
The DNA here is from genome assembly GCF_021184085.1 of Oncorhynchus gorbuscha. Classification (NCBI taxonomy): domain Eukaryota; kingdom Metazoa; phylum Chordata; class Actinopteri; order Salmoniformes; family Salmonidae; genus Oncorhynchus; species Oncorhynchus gorbuscha. The sequence continues at coordinate 23,230,209 of NC_060179.1, read as the reverse complement.
CTTCTGTCCAGCTGTGTGGCACGGGGCTAATCCTGACACTTCCACTGCTCCGTCATTTTGTTTTTGCTCTGCCTTCCTTACCACCCAGTCGTATTGATTACGTTACACGTTACAACCACAGAGGAAATGTTCAGAGGTTTTGAAGTGTTCTGTCCCCATACTAAGTTGGGCTCATAGTGGACTGAATAATTCATATTTCTATATCTCTTATAACTAATATGTGAATGGCAGGATTTGCTATGGGAGAACACAAAAACCAAAGCTGTGTTGCTGAGTCCTATTTAGAGAGATACATTTCAGTGTTTACCTAATATTAATTTAGCAGTGGAGGGCTAACGCTATATTTTTGAAATAAGATCATCTTTGAGAACTAACAGTCACCAATAATTTAAAAATTGACTCAGAAAGAATCTAAAATTCCACAAATGTTTGAGTCACTCGCATAAATGTGTAGAATTGCAGAAAATTAGCTCTTGGCTGCAGAGACATAAATAGCTACATTTTTGTCTCTGTGGCCAAGAAGAGGGCCTTTATTCAATCTTTGGTCTGAAACCACACAATTGGCCATATGCCCACTACCACGACATACGTCCACTAACGTTACCACCTTGGCTGAAAATAACCCACTGCATTTACCCTGTCCAGGTGTCTAATCCTCATAGGTGACATGGGTCGGGACGGGAGTCGGCCAGTTCCTGTATGGCTGCGGTTTCAAAGCAGAGCCAAGCACTTTCCAGATGTTATGTCACACAACATCCATTTGAAATGTAACACTTTAAAAGGCTCTCTAATGTACATACAGTGTCTACTGCACATGGGCGGACCAGAATGTCACTGGGTTGTATTTGAGATTCAGGTGGTGATTGTGTCACACCCGTCCATCATCTCTCCAACTGTGAAAGCCAGCGCGACTGGCCCTGTAAGATGCTGTCTGCTCAGCTGAACCATGACAGGGATATACTGTGTATACAGACACACAGCAGCAGTGATCTAGGTCAGACCGAGCCATTAAGTATGCTAGGAGCTGAAGATACAGAGGGATGGACAGAGGCGTACAGAGATGGAGGGATGAAACTCTGGGCAAAGGCATCTAAAGGTTCACTGCTCTTCTTACTGGGCCAGAAAGCCCTTAATTGTGGTGTACCAAACTTTCACCCCTCCCTCTCCCACCCCGTCCGGGGCCCCTTCATTTTTGCCCTGTTTTTCCCCAATGCCCTTAAACAACCCCATTGTGTTCAGTTGGCCTGGTGTGTTTCAATAGCTAACAGCTTGTCGACAATGGGTGGGCATGCAGCCTTGCTCCCCACGCTGGGTTCCCGGGGGCAAGCTGATACGAGTGCTACATGACTTGGCATGTTTGGGTCCAGACGCCCACGCAGCCCCAGTCTGCAGTTGATTTACTTAGTGATGTGTGTGAATTTTGGAGTGTTGGGCTGCCCGGAGCTGTCAGTGTCCCACTGTTTCGGATGCTTTCTTGACCCACCCGGTTCTTTCTCTCTTCTGGGTTGTCCTCAACAGTTGTTGTGCCTCACATCTTCACAAAGATCCAATCACTGTCCTCGTATCCAAGCATTAACCTCTTACTGTGTCCCCACTTTTCCTAACATTCAGTTATTAGTTCTGCCGACCATTCTAGATCTCCAAGCCCCCTGAGTGCCCTGTCCCAGTTCCCTGGGCAAAGGCTCACGAGACATGCCTCATCGCGAATTGGAGGCATTCAGACACGGTCTTGTTCAGTCCATCTCCTTTGAGCTTTCGGAGTATCTCAAATCAAATGTTATTTGTCACATGCGCCGAATACAACAGTTGTAGACCTGAACGTGAAACGCTTACTTACTGCGAGCCCTTAACCAACAATGCAGTACAAGAAATAGAGTTAAGAAAGTTTTTTTTTTTAAATAGAGAAATAACAAATCATTAAAAAGCAGCAGTAAAATAACAGTAGCGAGGCTATATACAGGGGGTACCGGTACAGTCAATGTGAGGGGGGACAGGTTAGTCGAGGTAATATGTACATTGCGTTGCTCAGTTATCTTGACTATAGTTTTCCAGTGTGAGAATGAAAGCTGCAATTTCATAGCCATATTCTGTGTTTTTAGTTTTCAAACATATTAAGCCAGGAATGCCCTTTTCTAAACTGCTCTGCCAGATTTCAGCACCTTGGACAGTAACCCAGCAAATGAGCAAAGTCCAGAGAGCAAACCTAAAAAGCACCAGTCTATTAATATATGCCATTTAGCAGACGCTTTTATCCAAAGCGACTTACAGTCATGTGTGCATACATTCTACGTATGGGTGGTCCCGGGGATCGAACCCACTACCCTGGCGTTACAAGTGCCATGCTCTACCAACTGAGCTACAGAAGGACCACACTATTCTTCCTTCCTCTCACCTCTGCAATGTTAACAGCCTCTCTGATTCAACTTTTTTGTGTCTCCTCTTGTCTCTCTGAATAGGCATGTGTATTATCGAGCGCTGAGACACACACACACACACACACGCACTCGCACACACACACAGCCACATGTGTGTTCAAATTCCCCCCGCCTGCCCCCCTCCATCTACTACTGTCTAGCTTTTGGAACCGGCACTGCTGTGTTTGTGACTTTGGGTGTCGTCCTGTCCCCCCGCGTCACTGTCACCCTCAATGGAGCTGCATGGGTACAGAGGGAGGTTGGGAGGGGGGGGGGGTGTTTTTTGGGAGAGTGCCGCTCTCCCACAGCGGCCAAATAACAGCCACATCGGATCAGACGACCAGACGGAGGGCCTAGATAGTAGAGTCAGGACCCAGAGGCAGGAGAGCAGGACAGAGGTGGGAGGGCGGGGGGGCAGAACCAGTCACAGACAGGGGGAAGTGACCACGGCCCAGGCTACTGCAGCCACTGATCAGCACAGAGCTACTGCGTACACAGAGATACAGCTGAGACTGCACTGGAAAGACATAGGGGAAAGGATTCCCAATATCAAATGCTGTTTTAGATTTAACAGGCTTGATAGCGCTTTATTTAGAGGACAAATTACAGGTGAGTGAGTGAGAGGTTTGTGTGTTTTGATGTACAGTTAGTGGACATGTGCGGTGTGTTGCCAGAGGGTGGAACTAATGTGAGTTGTTCTGTGTTTCCAGTTACTGCAGGTTCTAAAGTGACACCTGGGGGACAGACAGCAGCGTCACGCCCAGAACCACAGGGGGAAGTGCGTCCCAATTCGTCAGAGCAGCAAGTCTTTGCAGCCCTCTCAGGTAAGGGACCTGATGCTGCACTATTTCATAATGATTACCCTGAAGTATATCTCATCTATTGATTTGGAGAGCTGGTAGAGATCTGAACTCATCTCCTACAGGTGTGACTGAAGTGATGTGTTGTTCACCTTTAAGAGAGTACTGTACTTTCTCAACTCCCACAGGTGTGACTGAAGTGATGTGTTGTTCACCTTTAAGAGAGTACTGTACTTTCTCAACTCCCACAGGTGTGACTGAAGTGATGTGTTGTTCACCTTTAAAGAGAGGACTGTACTTTCTCAACTCCCACAGGTGTGACTGAAGTGATGTGTTGTTCACCTTTAAAGAGAGTACTGTACTTTCTCAACTCCCACAGGTGTGACTGAAGTGATGTGTTGTTCACCTTTAAAGAGAGGACTGTACTTTCTCAACTCCCACAGGTGTGACTGAAGTGATGTGTTGTTCACCTTTAAGAGAGTACTGTACTTTCTCAACTCCCACAGGTGTGACTGAAGTGATGTGTTGTTCACCTTTAAAGAGAGGACTGTACTTTCTCAACTCCCACAGGTGTGACTGAAGTGATGTGTTGTTCACTTTTAAAGAGAGGACTGTACTTTCTCAACTCCCACAGGTGTGACTGAAGTGATGTGTTGTTCACCTTTAAAGAGAGGACTGTTCTGCATTTTCAGTGTTCAGTTTGTGGTGGAGGGTCTCATGCTTAGTCTACTCACACCCATCTCTATCTCTCTCTCTCTCTCTCTCTCTATGTCGCTCTGTCTCTCTCTCTCTGTCTCTCTCTCTCTCTGTGTCTCTCTATCTCTCTCTGTCTGTCTCTCTCTCTGTCTCTCTCTCTCTCTCTCTGTTTCTCTCTCTGTCTCTCTCTCTCTCTCTCTCTCTCTCTCTGTCCCTCTCTCTATGTCTCTCTCTATATCTCTCTCTCTGTCTCTCTCTCTCTGTCTCTCTCTCTTTCTCTCTGTTTCTCTCTCTCTATGTCTCTCTCTCACTCTGTCTCTCTCTCACTCTGTCTCTCTCTCACTCTGTATCTCTCTGTCTCTGTCTCTCTCTCTCTCTGTCTCTCTCTCTCTCTGTCTCTCTGTCTCTCTCTCTGTCTCTCTCCCTATGTCTCTCTCCCTATGTCTCTCTCTCTGTCTGTCTCTCTCTCTCTCTCTCTCTCTGTTTCTGTCTCTCTCTGTCTCTCTCTCACTCTGTCTCTCTCTCTGTCTCTCTCTCTGTCTCTCTCTCTCTCTGTCTCTCTCTGTCTCTCTCTATCTCTCTCTCTCTGTCTCTCTCTCTCTCTGTTTCTCTCTCTGTCTCTCTCTGTCTCTCTCTCTCTCTCTCTGTTTCTCTCTCTCTATGTCTCTCTCACTCTGTCTCTCTGTCTCTCTATGTCTCTCTCTCTATCTCTCTGTCTCTCTCTCTATCTCTCTCTCTGTCTCTCTCTCTCTCTCTCTCTCTCTCTCTCTCTCTCTCTCTCTCTCTCTCTCTCTCTGTCTCTCTCTATCTCTCTCTCTCTGTCTCTCTCTCTACCTCTCTCTCTGTCTGTCTCTCTGTCTCTCTCTCTCTCTCTGTCTCTCTCTGTTTCTCTCTCACTCTGTCTCTCTCTCACTCTCTGTCTCTCTCTCTCTCTGTTTCTCTCTCTCTCTCTGTCTCTCTCTCTCTCTCTGTTTCTCTCTCTCTCTCTGTCTCTCTCTCTACCTCTCTGTCTGTCTCTCTCTCTGTCTCTGTCTCTCTCTCTCTCTCTGTCTCTCTCTCTCTCTCTGTTTCTCTCTCTCACTCTGTCTCTCTCTCACTCTCTGTCTCGCTCTGTGGATTTGTCTGCTTCCATTTACTTCTCTCTGATCCTTCATTACTCATGCCCTTTCCTCTGCCCCCTCTTTTGATCTTCCCTTCCTTCCTCCCCTCTATCTCTCTCTCCCTATCTCTCTCCCTCTCCCTATCTCTCTCTGTTTATCTCTCCAGGCTCCATGGCAGGCTTCCCTGATCATTGGAGCTCCCAGCCCAACAACCCGCCCCAGATGATGGACAGTGGACTGATGGGAGATTCTTCAGGTGGACTCTTTGATTCAATTGTCAATACTTTAGCAACACACATCCTACATCCTATTGTCAGAGTAATAGCATCCATTACGAACAGATTAGGTCTCTATATTCCTCGATATGAGGAATTCTTTGTAAGTCACTAAGTAGTGCGCTGTCATATATTAAATGTATGATGTACTTTCTTTTGATCGTGTCATAACTGGCCATGCAGACTTTAATGATTTCCCATTTGAATGTTTACATTCACACAATAAGAATGTGTGCATGCTAAAAAAAGAAGAGATATTGTAAACTTGTAATACATTACATAGACTATGCAAAGAGTTTTAAAAAACACGTTGTTTTATTGAGTATGAACTCAGTGCCCGTAAAACTGAGCACACTGATTTGCAACATTGGTGGCTTGGGAGTTGTGACTGGCCTGATTAGTTGTGGGCTGAGTTGAGTTGAGCCTCTACGATGCCAGACTCGGCAGATACAGCCCCGCCACAACCTTTGTCATCTCAGTGCTACTGAATCACTGCTGAAAGGCTAGTCACTTGAAGAAACACACTTACAAAAGGAAACAGGCATGCACACACACACACACACACACTCAGGCAAACACATGCACACACACACACAGGAACAGTAGCTGTGAATCCCCACGAGGAAGCAATGGATGACATTTTGAAGGGGTTACTGGGTGTTTTGTCTGAGTCATTGCTTTACGGTTTCAATCGATGTGTCAGCGCCTCATTCCCCCCACCACCCCCCACTAGCCAACTGCCACCGACATGGAATTCTCATCACCGTGTCACTTCCTCTCTGTCTGTGACATTTCCACTGCACTTGCCTCAGAAGGTGTTGCTAGCCAGTCCCCACTCAGGAGAAGGGCCCTCGTTGAGGAATAGAAGTCCATTTAGCGGGGCCCATTTTCAAATGTCTCCGTCCCTCGTTTCTGCGCCTGAAAGGCTTCATCCTATCATGACTCATCTTTTGAACATTCCTCAATGAGCTCTCTGGATTGGCTCACTCCGTCTGCCTGTGTTATGACTTATGTACGACCTATTCGTTGGCCCGTCTGAGGTTGATCTAACCTCTGATTGCTACTGCTCTGTGACATTTTGTCTGACTCTGTATCAGGATCAATTTGAAGCGGTTCTGGGCCCATATTCACGAAGCACCTCAGACTGGAAGTGCTGATCAAGAATCGATTTTGCCTTTTAGATTGTAATGAACGTGATTAAATGGATAGAGTGGGGGTTGATCAATCAGAGATGCTTTGTGAATACAGGGGTTGATTGTTTCTTTGTGTCTGTGTGACAGGTTTCTCCCAGCCTGCTATGGGGACGGAGATGGGGATAGCTCCACTATCGACAGAGAGGCCTCCCAGCATCGCAGAACCCCAGAAGCCCCCACCTCAGGCAGCCAACACACCCAAGGACATGTCTGCAGGTAAAGGGAAACATACATTAAGAAACACACATTATCACTATTAGTAACAGTGCCTATACCGAAGTGCCGACCTTAGTACCTAGTTCAGTAACTGTCAGTACCTATCAACATCTTCAGCCAGCTCTTAAGGCCTACAGTTGAAGTCGGAAGTTTACATACAGTTAGGTTGGAGTCATTAAAACCTAGTTTTTCAACCACTCCACAAATTTCTTGTTAAGAAACTACAGTTTTTGCAAGTTGGTTAGGACATCTACTTTGTGTATGACACAAGTATTTTTTCCAACAATTGTTTACAGACAGATTATTTCACTTATATTTCACTGTATCAGAATTACAGTGGGTCAGAAGTTTACAAACACTAAGTTGACTGTGCCTTTAAACAGCTTGGAAAGTTCCAAGTTCATGGCTTTAGAAGCTTCTGTTAGGCTAATTGACATAATTTGAGTCAATTGGCGGTGTACCTGTGGATGTATTTCAAGGTACCTTCAAACTCAGTGCCTCTTTGCTTGACATCATAAGAAAATCTAAAGAAATCAGCCAAGACCTCAGAAAAAGATATTGGAGACCTCCACACAAGTCTGGTTCATCCTTGGTAGAAATTCTCAAACGCCTGAAGGTACCACGTTCATCTGTACAAACAATAGTACACAAGTATAAACACCATGGGACCACACAGCCATTATACCACTCAGGAAGGAGATGCTTTCTGTCTCCTAGAGATGAACGTATTTTGGTGCGAAAAGTGCAAATCAATCCCAGAACAACAGCAAAGTACCTTGTGAAGATGCTGGAGGAAACATGTACAAAAGTATCTATACCCACAGTAAAACGAGTCCTATATTGACATAACCTGAAAGGCCGCTCAGCAAGGAAGAAGCCACTACTCCATAAAAAAGCCAGACTACAGGTTGCAACTGCACATGGGGACAAAGATCATACTTTTTGGAGAAATGTCCTCTGGTCTGATGAAACAAAAATAGAACTGTTTGGCCAAAATGACCATAGGTATGTTTGGAGGAAAAAGGGGGAGGCTTTCAAGCCGAAGAACACCACCCCAACCGTGAAGCACGGGGGTGGCAGCATCATGTTGTGGGGGTGCTTTGCTGCAGGAGGGACTGGTGCACTTCACAAAATAGATGGCATCATGAGGAGGAAAATTATGTGGCTATATTGAAGCAACAACACAAGACATCAGTCAGGAAGTTAAAGCTTGGTCGCAAATGGGTCTTTCAAATGGACAATGACCCCAAACATACTTCCAAAGTTGTGGCAAAATGGCTTAAGGACAACAAAGTTAAGGTTTTGGAGTGGCCATCACAAAGCCCTGACCTCAGTCCTAGAGATAATTTGTGGGCAGAAATGAAATAGCGTGTGAGAGCAAGGAGGCCTACAGACCTGACTCAGTTACACCTGCTCTGTCAGGAGGAATGGGCCAAAATTCACCCAACTTATTGTGGGAAGCTTGTGGAAGGCAACCTGAAATGTTTGACCCAAGTTAAAGAATTTAAAGGCAATGCTACCAAATACTAATTGAGTGTATGTAAACTTCTGACCCACTGGGAATGGGATGAAAGAAATAAAAGCTGAAATAAATCATTCTCTCGACTATTATTCTGACATTTCACATTTCTAAAATAAAGTGGTGATCCTAACTGACCTAAGACGGGGATTTTTACTAGGATTAAATGTCATGAATTGTGAAAAATGTAGTTTAAATGTATTTGGCTGAGGTGTATGTAAATGTCAGACTTCAACTGTATGTGTATGTCGGTCTGCCTCTCTTCGTGTTGGCTTGTATGTGTGGCATTTGTGGAAGTCCATTGTGCACACTAGAGGGTGTTAGGGTTGGGCAGTTTCCAGTATTTCCGTGAGTGCACACAAGGGGGCACTATTTCTTTCCAAACGTTAAAAAAATTCTAACAAGATACTAGCAAATTACCGTAGCAGACGCTAGCTAAATGGTAACAAGCGCAAGTGAACATAAAACAATTTGCAAGGATAGACACCCCAGCTCAGAAAGTTGTACAACTATCTAAAAAAAGTTTGCTGCATGCACAAAACAAATATTAGACTGCAGGGATCTTGATCTAGGAGGGGATTGATGGTCTCTGCTGTAACCAAGAAGCTTGATCACCACTTGCTAACTTGCCCCTTAGCTAGCAAGTTAGCAAACCAAATGCATAGTTGGAGCCCTGAGCTGGAGAGAATTTATTTGTCACATCTTAGGTAGTTCAACTTTTTAGTTAAAATATATTTAGCTGGCAAACAGTAATAAAGTTAAAAGTATAACTTGATCACCTCTCTTGCGCTGCACAACACTGGATCGTCCCATCACGAAAGCTCCTGTTTGCTCCTTGCGCTCTTTATAAAAAAATATACCATGTGACTGGCTCAATCAGCTACTTTGGGGAACTGCTTCACAATGAGAGAAAATGCAACAGGCAAAAAATAATTCAATCTGCTTTATCTATTAAACTAGTCCACAAATTCACTGCAGGTATTTCTTTAACAACTATTTACCCCCCCCAAAATGTCTATACATTGCATTTTGTTATGTTACAGCCCTGTTCTAAAATGTATTTAATAGTTTTTCCCCCTCATTAATCTGCATACATGTTTGCAAATGTATTACAACCAAAAAACAGATATCACCTTTACATAAATATTCAGACTCTTTACTCAGTACTTTGTTGAAGCACTTTTGGCGATTACAGCCTTGAGTCTTCTTGGGTATGACGCTTTAAGCTTGGCACAGCTGTGTTTGAGGAGTTTCTCCAATTCTTCTCTGCAGATCCGCTCAAGCTCTGTCCGGTTAGATAGGGAGCTTCGCTGCACAGCTATTTACAGTTCTCTCCAGAGATTTATCGGGTTCAAGTCCGGGCTCTGGCTGGACCACTCAAGGACATTCAGAGACTTGTCCCAAAGCTACTCCTGTGTTGTCTCAGCTGTGTGCTTAGGGTCGTTGTCCTGTTGGAAGGTGAACTTTCGCCCGTCTGAGGTCCTGAGCGCTCTGGAGCAGGTGATATGTGGTACCTGGTTTTCTCCAGACAGGATGCTTGGCATTCAGGCCAAAGAGCTCAATCTTTGTTTCATCAAACCAGAGAATCTTGTTTCTCATGGTCAGGAGACTATTTAGGTTCCTTTTGGTAAACTCCAAGTGGGCTGTCATATGCATTTTACTGAGGAGTGGCTTCCTTCTGGCCACTCTACCATAAAGGCCTGATTGGTGGAGTGCTGCACAGATGGTTGTCCTTCTGGAAGTTTCTCCCATCTCCACAGAGGAACTCTGGAGCTCTGTCAGAGTGACCATCGGGTTCTTAGTCACCTCCCTAACCAAGTCCCTTCTCCCCTGATTGCTCAGTTTGGCACGGGCGGCCAGCTCTAGTTAGAGTCTTGGTGGTTCCAAACTTCTTCCATTTAAGAATGATGGAGACCACCGTGCTCTTGGGGACCTTCAATTCCCCAGAACACAATCCTTTCCCTGAGCTCAACAAACAATTCCTTTGACCCCATGGTTTGGTTTTTGCTCTGACTTGCACTGCCAACTGTGGGACCTTATATAGACAGGTGTGTGCCTTTCCACAGGTGGAAAAACAAAACGAAAATTTATAATAAGGCTGTAACGTAACAAAATGGAAAAAGTCAGGGGGGGGGGGTGTTGACAGTATTGAAAATTATACCGTGGGTATTTCAGAATACCTCTCTATACGGTATACCGCCCAAGACTTGAGTGTTACCACAAATCCTTAAATGCCGATGCCAACCCCAGCCCGTCTGTCAACCCCAGCCCGTCTGTCAACCCCAGCCCGTCTGTCAACCCCAGCCCGTCTGTCAACCCCAGCCCGTCCCCTCACTCCACTTGTCTCCTCCACATAGTCTCATCCCAGTGCCACCTCCCCTTGCCAGTATACCCAGTGGCGGCCAGCCCCTACCCCTCCTCCATATCTCATGCCCAGTTCAGTTGATGAGGTCTGGGCTTTGGCTGAGGGCTTATGGGCTTAGAGCAGTGAGGGGACCCCCTGTGGTGCTCATCACCCAATCCGACCCCCAACTCCGCTCCTGTGTAGAGAATCCTCACACGGGGCACCTACAGTGCCTTGCGAAAGTATTCGGCCCCCTTGAACTTTGCAACCTTTTGCCACATTTCAGGCTTCAAACATAAAGATATAAAACTGTATTTTTTTGTGAAGAATCAACAACAAGTGGGACACAATCATGAAGTAGAACGACATTTATTGGATATTTAAAACTTTTTTAACAAATCAAAAACTGAAAAATTGGGCGTGCCAAATTATTCAGCCCCTTTACTTTCAGTGCAGCAAACTCTCTCCAGAAGTTCAGTGAGGATCTCTGAATGATCCAATGTTGACCTAAATGACTAATGATGATAAATACAATCCACCTGTGTGTAATCAAGTCTCCGTATAAATGCACCTGCACTGTGATAGTCTCAGAGGTCCATTAAAAGCGCAGAGAGCATCATGAAGAACAAGGAACACACCAGGCAGGTCCGAGATACTGTTGTGAAGAAGTTTAAAGCGATAATATTGAAATGGAAGGAGTATCAGACCACTGCAAATCTACCAAGACCTGGCCGTCCCTCTAAACTTTCAGCTCATACAAGGAGAAGACTGATCAGAGATGCAGCCAAGAGGCCCATGATCACTCTGGATGAACTGCAGAGATCTACAGCTGAGGTGGGAGACTCTGTCCATGGGACAACAATCAGTCATATATTGCACAAATCTGGCCTTTATGGAAGAGTGGCAAGAAGAAAGCCATTTCTTAAAGATATCCATAAAAAGTGTTGTTTAAGGTTTGCCACAAGCCACCTGGGAGAAACAGCAAACATGTGGAAGAAGGTGCTCCAAGTCAAAGTCCAGACCTGAATTCAATCGAGAATCTGTGGAAAGAACTGAAAACTGCTGTTCACAAATGCTCTCCATCCAACCTCCCTGAGCTCGAGCTGTTTTGCAAGGAGGAATGGGAAAAAATGTCAGTCTCTCGATGTGCAAAACTGATAGAGACATACCCCAAGCGACTTACAGCTGTAATCGCAGCAAAAGGTGGCGCTACAAAGTATTAACTTAAGGGTGCTGAATAATTTTGCAAAGTTCAAGGGGGCCGAATACTTTCGCAATGCACTGTATATAACTTTTGTTCTAATGCCCACTCTTGTCCACTGAGGGGGGCTATAGCTAGAGCTGTGGCTGCCTCCCTCCACTCACTGGGTATAGCCCCTGCTGGGAATACCCCTGCACTCCATTAGAACTAGAGCTGTGGCTGCCTCCCTCCACTCACTGGGTATAGCCCCTGCTGGGAATACCCCTGCACTCCATTAGAACTAGAGCTGTGGCTGTCTCCCTCCGCTCACTGGGTATAGCCCCTGCTGGGAATACCCTGCACTCCATTAGACCTAGAGCTGTGGCTGCCTCCCTCCACTCACTGGGTATAGCCCCTGCTGGGAATACCCCTGCACTCCATTAGACCTAGAGCTGTGTCTGCCTCCCTCCCTCACTGGGTATAGCCCCTGCTGGGAATACCCTGCACTCCATTAGACCTAGAGCTGTGTCTGCCTCCCTACACTCACTGGGTATAGCCCCTGCTGGGAATACCCCTGCACTCCATTAGAACTAGAGCTGTGGCTGCCTCCCTCCACTCACTGGGTATAGCCCCTGCTGGGAATACCCTGCACTCCATTAGACCTAGAGCTGTGGCTGTCTCCCTCCGCTCACTGGATATAGCCCCTGCTGGGAATACCCTGCACTCCATTAGACCTAGAGCTGTGTCTGCCTCCCTCCCTCACTGGGTATAGCCCCTGCTGGGAATACCCTGCACTCCATTAGACCTAGAGCTGTGTCTGCCTCCCTCCCTCACTGGGTATAGCTCCTGCTGGGAATACCCTGCACTCCATTAGACCTAGAGCTGTGTCTGCCTCCCTCCGCTCACTGGGTATAGCCCCTGCTGGGAATACCCTGCACTCCATTAGACCTAGAGCTGTGTCTGCCTCCCTCCCTCACTGGGTATAGCTCCTGCTGGGAATACCCTGCACTCCATTAGACCTAGAGCTGTGTCTGCCTCCCTCCGCTCACTGGGTATAGCCCCTGCTGGGAATACCCTGCACTCCATTAGACCTAGAGCTGTGTCTGCCTCCCTCCACTCACTGGGTATAGCTCCTGCTGGGAATACCCTGCACTCCATTAGACCTAGAGCTGTGGCTGCCTCCCTCCCTCACTGGGTATAGCTCCTGCTGGGAATACCCTGCACTCCATTAGACCTAGAGCTGTGTCTGCCTCCCTCCGCTCACTGGATATAGCCCCTGCTGGGAATACCCTGCACTCCATTAGACCTAGAGCTGTGTCTGCCTCCCTCCGCTCACTGGATATAGCCCCTGCTGGGAATACCCTGCACTCCATTAGACCTAGAGCTGTGTCTGCCTCCCTCCGCTCACTGGATATAGCCCCTGCTGGGAATACCCTGCACTCCATTAGACCTAGAGCTGTGTCTGCCTCCCTCCGCTCACTGGGTATAGCCCCTGCTGGGAATACCCTGCACTCCATTAGACCTAGAGCTGTGGCTGCCTCCCTCCACTCACTGGGTATAGCCCCTGCTGGGAATACCCTGCACTCCATTAGACCTAGAGCTGTGTCTGCCTCCCTACACTCACTGGGTATAGCCCCTGCTGGGAATACCCTGCACTCCATTAGACCTAGAGCTGTGTCTGCCTCCCTCCACTCACTGGGTATAGCTCCTGCTGGGAATACCCTGCACTCCATTAGACCTAGAGCTGTGTCTGCCTCCCTCCGCTCACTGGATATAGCCCCTGCTGGGAATACCCTGCACTCCATTAGACCTAGAGCTGTGTCTGCCTCCCTCCCTCACTGGGTATAGCCCCTGCTGGGAATACCCTTCACTCCATTAGACCTAGAGCTGTGTCTGCCTCCCTCCGCTCACTGGATATAGCCCCTGCTGGGAATACCCTGCACTCCATTAGACCTAGAGCTGTGGCTGCCTCCCTCCACTCACTGGGTATAGCTCCTGCTGGGAATACCCTGCACTCCATTAGACCTAGAGCTGTGTCTGCCTCCCTCCGCTCACTGGGTATAGCCCCTGCTGGGAATACCCTGCACTCCATTAGACCTAGAGCTGTGGCTGCCTCCCTCCCTCACTGGGTATAGCTCCTGCTGGGAATACCCTGCACTCCATTAGACCTAGAGCTGTGTCTGCCTCCCTCCGCTCACTGGGTATAGCCCCTGCTGGGAATACCCTGCACTCCATTAGACCTAGAGCTGTGTCTGCCTCCCTCCACTCACTGGGTATAGCCCCTGCTGGGAATACCCTGCACTCCATTAGACCTAGAGCTGTGTCTGCCTCCCTCCCTCACTGGGTATAGCCCCTGCTGGGAATACCCTGCACTCCATTAGACCTAGAGCTGTGTCTGCCTCCCTCCCTCACTGGGTATAGCTCCTGCTGGGAATACCCTGCACTCCATTAGACCTAGAGCTGTGTCTGCCTCCCTCCGCTCACTGGGTATAGCCCCTGCTGGGAATACCCTGCACTCCATTAGACCTAGAGCTGTGTCTGCCTCCCTCCCTCACTGGGTATAGCTCCTGCTGGGAATACCCTGCACTCCATTAGACCTAGAGCTGTGTCTGCCTCCCTCCGCTCACTGGGTATAGCCCCTGCTGGGAATACCCTGCACTCCATTAGACCTAGAGCTGTGTCTGCCTCCCTCCACTCACTGGGTATAGCTCCTGCTGGGAATACCCTGCACTCCATTAGACCTAGAGCTGTGGCTGCCTCCCTCCCTCACTGGGTATAGCTCCTGCTGGGAATACCCTGCACTCCATTAGACCTAGAGCTGTGTCTGCCTCCCTCCGCTCACTGGGTATAGCCCCTGCTGGGAATACCCTGCACTCCATTAGACCTAGAGCTGTGTCTGCCTCCCTCCACTCACTGGGTATAGCCCCTGCTGGGAATACCCTGCACTCCATTAGACCTAGAGCTGTGTCAGCCTCCCTCCGCTCACTGGATATAGCCCCTGCTGGGAATACCCTGCACTCCATTAGACCTAGAGCTGTGTCTGCCTCCCTCCGCTCACTGGATATAGCCCCTGCTGGGAATACCCTGCACTCCATTAGACCTAGAGCTGTGTCTGCCTCCCTCCGCTCACTGGGTATAGCTCCTGCTGGGAATACCCTGCACTCCATTAGACCTAGAGCTGTGTCTGCCTCCCTCCGCTCACTGGGTATAGCCCCTGCTGGGAATACCCTGCACTCCATTAGACCTAGAGCTGTGGCTGCCTCCCTCCACTCACTGGGTATAGCCCCTGCTGGGAATACCCTGCACTCCATTAGACCTAGAGCTGTGTCTGCCTCCCTACACTCACTGGGTATAGCCCCTGCTGGGAATACCCTGCACTCCATTAGACCTAGAGCTGTGTCTGCCTCCCTCCACTCACTGGGTATAGCTCCTGCTGGGAATACCCTGCACTCCATTAGACCTAGAGCTGTGTCTGCCTCCCTCCGCTCACTGGATATAGCCCCTGCTGGGAATACCCTGCACTCCATTAGACCTAGAGCTGTGTCTGCCTCCCTCCCTCACTGGGTATAGCCCCTGCTGGGAATACCCTTCACTCCATTAGACCTAGAGCTGTGTCTGCCTCCCTCCGCTCACTGGATATAGCCCCTGCTGGGAATACCCTGCACTCCATTAGACCTAGAGCTGTGGCTGCCTCCCTCCACTCACTGGGTATAGCTCCTGCTGGGAATACCCTGCACTCCATTAGACCTAGAGCTGTGTCTGCCTCCCTCCGCTCACTGGGTATAGCCCCTGCTGGGAATACCCTGCACTCCATTAGACCTAGAGCTGTGGCTGCCTCCCTCCCTCACTGGGTATAGCTCCTGCTGGGAATACCCTGCACTCCATTAGACCTAGAGCTGTGTCTGCCTCCCTCCGCTCACTGGGTATAGCCCCTGCTGGGAATACCCTGCACTCCATTAGACCTAGAGCTGTGTCTGCCTCCCTCCACTCACTGGGTATAGCCCCTGCTGGGAATACCCTGCACTCCATTAGACCTAGAGCTGTGTCAGCCTCCCTCCGCTCACTGGATATAGCCCCTGCTGGGAATACCCTGCACTCCATTAGACCTAGAGCTGTGTCTGCCTCCCTCCCTCACTGGGTATAGCTCCTGCTGGGAATACCCTGCACTCCATTAGACCTAGAGCTGTGTCTACCTCCCTCCGCTCACTGGATATAGCCCCTGCTGGGAATACCCTGCACTCCATTAGACCTAGAGCTGTGTCTGCCTCCCTCCCTCACTGGGTATAGCCCCTGCTGGGAATACCCTGCACTCCATTAGACCTCAGATGGTATAGAATACTGTATGTCATCATGTTGTGGCTATTGTCACATAGCATTCCCATAACATCCCAGGGGCCACATGGCTATAGCACCGCTGAGGCCCAGTGTTATGCTACTACACAGTAGGTCAGGGGTCGGCAACAGGCGGCTCGCGGGCCAAAACTGTCCCGCAAGTGTATTTTTTGCCCCCCCAAGTATTTTGGGAATTAATCAAATAAATACAAATCTGTTCCCAAGTATTCACACCAATAAAACATTACAAAATATATGTGAGATGTGATCATGTCTCAGTGTATGAAATTACTGTTATTTTCAAATACAATCTCTTTTTAGTCTTATTTGTGGGCAATTTGTAGTGTGCATATTATTATAATTATCTTCTGGCACACCGATCGGCCCACAGGCTAGTTGCCTACCCCTGCAGTAGGTGGTTCCACTAGTGTGTGTGTGTGTGTGTGTGTGTGTGTGTGTGTGTGTGTGTGTGTGTGTGTGTGTGTGTGTGTGTGTGTGTGTGTGTGTGTGTGTGTGTGTGTGTGTGTGTGTGTGTGTGTGTGTGTGTGTGTGTGTGTGTGTGTGTGTGTGTGCGTGCGTGACTAAAGGCACGCAGCACAGTCTGGTACTGAATAAGTTATAAGCTGCAGACCGATTGGAAGCCTGAGGCTGAAAGATAAACTTCACAACGCTGCCTGTGGAGAATTGACTCCAAACTCCAGAGCTTGTCTGTGTAGAGAATGACTCATTTAGAACTCGATATGGGGAAACTCATTTGATCAGTACAATATCTGAATGCATCTTGCGTTCATGTTTACCCCTGGAAGACTCACCTGCTGGTGAGGGGGGGGGGGGTGTCCTGTTATGACTCACCAACCATCTCTTGTCAGAGACACTCATGGGAAGAATAACAACTGCCGTGATAATTAACAAACAAAACGTCCTCTGCTACAAAAGTCATGAGGTATTTATGTATTACAACTAAGTCATGGTTATGTTGAGTGTCTCATGTTACCCCATGTGTGAACATTAGCATAGCACGCTAGCTAAGCGTGTCTGCACTGAACAGAGTTGTGAGGATAAGGGCTGGGAACCTGGTGGAGTAGAGGTGCTGCAGTGACCTTATACGTGCCGAACAGCACCGTCGTGCTGAATTAGTCATGGAGTCAGTCACACCCCTGGAGACCTGCAACCTGTGGGCTCTGGGGATACGGTGCCACGCCCTGGTTCGGTACTTGGAGAGAACCACGACGGCTACCAAGACAATCTGTTGCTGTTCATCACAGGAACAGCTTCAACAGCTCCCCAGAGCATTGAGGGAGCGGCTCTAAGTGCTCCTGCATTGTCTCTCATCTCTGCTCTAACATACTAGGTCCGTTTCTGTCATGTGGTGCTTGATTAATGTAAAATATGATAAAGAGATGCTCCATTTGGAGTTTCAGTATTCAAAAGGCCAGAGAGACAACTGGGGCAAAGTGTCCCAGCCTTACTGGCTAATCACTTCCTCTAAAACCCTTCCTCCTCCATTGCTCCCTCCTTCCATTCCTCCTCTCCTCAGAACTGGCACGACTTACCCGTGCAGCTTGGCAGCGTGGGGCTCTAGAATTGAATTTTAGCTAGACTGAACAGTCCAGGAAAGAAAACAATCTCATATTAATCACAATACGATTTACCTTAAATCTAATGTCAAAATGTTGTATCCACCTAAGCAGAATACCCAAAAGTAATTATTTACCTTTCTGTTAAAAATAGTCATAAATTGCTGAGTTGTATTCACTTTTGAAGACACCAGTTCAAGTACACAGTACAGACACTGTATCATAAAAATATAGAAAATCCTATAGGATTTCATTCCTATTTAACAAAAGTAAATATTCTAAATATAGTAACAATCAAATGCTAATTGACTTAACTTACTATAATATTTTACCTTGTTTATCACTGTAAAATCATTATACTTCGTGACAGTAGAAAATTGGCACCGTTTCATATAGCTGACGACAGAGTATTTTCAGCCCTGCGTCCTCTGAGCGGCGCAGAGACATTCAAATGCCTGTCGACTCGTTACAACTTCAGCTTTAAGCACCAAGTCATTTTGTCCCTCTGTGACCACGAGATCTGGTCTAGTTTCGATTCTGCAAAATCGCTTGGTATTGTTTCATGTTGAGAGCTCTGAATCCATATAAGAACACCACAGCAAGATGAGACAATGTTTTTGCTCCAATCGCTAGTCTCCCGTTTCATATGTCGTATTGTAGGTGGAGCTGCAGGATTCACAGGCGGACGAAATGTATCCTTTGTCTGGATAGGCCAGAAAATGTGGCATGTCGCGCCTTATTCAAATGAGGTGTCAGAAGCGGGACAGCCAGAGCCTTCACAGAGTGCACAGCAATTGATGTTGCACCGTTCAGAGCGCTCTGCACACAAACATTTCAATGCCTTAACTGTACTATAAAACTGTGTGGTCTGTGCCAGTTTCTGTATACTTGACCAAATTGCTGTGTTTGTGTCTGTGTTTGCTGAGTTCAATTACCTACTCACTACGAAGTAAACACAGCTTTCTCCTCCTCCTAAAATGTCATTCAGTACACCAGGATGTCACTAGGGTAGCATGGAGTCAGCAGCCAAAAAGCCACAGTATTACCAGTCCCTCAGTGGGACTATTCATTCACACAGGGGTTACTGAGGCAACGGGCCAATGAGGATGCATGACTGATTTGACACCCATGTTGCATTTTGAGTGTTCAGTGGCAAAATGTGAAATTGCAGCTCGTACACTACCAAAGTTCAGTTATATTGAATGGACCATCAATAAGCGTCTACTGCTGTAAAGATGTACACAATGTCTGTTACTACTCTCATTTCTTAGACTGCATTGTTGAACTTGGTTTTGTTTTCAAAGTAAGTGAGCCCTTTGAAGTTCAAGCTTTTGTCTAGATGAGAGAGGGAGAGCGACTGTATGCATGCTTTAAACTCTCTTCCCTCTTCACACACGAGGTGCCCTGGGCGATGGCTGGCCAGACGAGGCTTGCATTCCCACCGACCTGCCATTCACCCAAAGCGTCTCCACAGTGATCAGTCGCCATGCCAGCCACCTGGCGGCCAGCCCCGAGGACCGCCCTGACTCTGGCTGGCCCCTCCGAGAGGCCTCGGCGGTGGGGGAGGAGAGGGAAAGCAACGAAGGAAACGACCGCAAACAACAGCAGAAGAAGAAGAAGAAAAGGAGGCCCCGGGATGATGTGTACGACCTGGTAGAGAACAGGGACCACCCGGAGGCTCAGGCTGAAAACACACCCCTGTCAGAGGGCCACCACAGGGTCTCCCCCCGCAAGGACAGGGACAGGATGGATGGAGGCTGGGAGCGCGAAGAGCCAGGGAGAAGTGGAGGCAGGGGAAAGAGGGGCAAGAGCAGGAAGAAGCTTCCAGAAGAGTGGGGAGTCACAGCTGAGCCCTTCATGCCCTCTTCTGCCTCCTCTGCCAATGACCTCCCTGAAGGGGTGTTAGACCAACTAGTGCCCCCCATCACTCATTCCCAGCCCCTGGAGAACCCCTACTCCAACATGGGGCTGAGTCCTGCCAGTGAGGAGTTCTACGGGGGCCTCTTCCCTCCATCTCTCACCCAGGACCTGCTCTCTCTCACAGCTCCCACCTCCCCTCCACCGGCCCTGAGCTGTGAGCTACTGCCTACCGCCCCTGTCTCCATGCCCACCAGTCAGGGAGACTACTCGCCCAAGAACACCTTCCCCATGGCCTCACATCCAGGAGACCCATTCACTGCTAGCTACCAAGACCTGCTCATGGATACAGAGAACGCTAGCATGGGCAATGCCAAAGAGGCTTTGTCCACAACCTTTCCCCTAGATTCCCCAGTTCATGAGTCGGGTGTCAAGGTGGTGTTTGATCATGACACCCCCATGCACGATGTCCATATGAAAAATGCCTTAAGTTTAAGCCTCACCCGCCAACCAGATCGTGGCCTGCCCCCATTGGAGAAGTTCAGTGAGCTCACAGCGACCGCTCCCCCTTTCTCCCCCTCCGACAGCTCCTGGCTCATCAATGACTCCAACTTCAACAACGACTCCTTTGAGTTCAGTGACATCACTCCAGGGCGCCCACTACCTCTTGGCCTAGCCTTCGACACACCCAGCCCAGCCCCCCTCCGCTCCCCCAAAACCATACCCGAATATCACCCCAGGGAGGGCAAATCCCCATCACAGAATATACCCACTAAGTCCCCCTCCTCCTCTTCCACCAAAAGCCCCACCTCCCCGGGGTCTGGTCTGAACCCCGCTGCCAAGCCCTTCTTCCCCAGCTTTGCCGAACTCACGGAGCCCCTGGTGGTGGTGGCCCCCATGTCTGAAGGTTTGTTGCAGTGGCATGTGCTCTCCACTAGGGGGATTGGAAGATTAGAGGAGTAGCCCCGTACCTTGCATGGGCATGTGGCGCTAAGACTGGGCTGGGACCGACTCAATAGCCCAGTCTAGACAGCCTGACTGACTAACATACAGGTTCCCCGAAAATATACACTGTCCGAGGGGCTTGGCTTTTTTGGGGGGTGTTTTCCTCTCACCCACAAGGCACTGCTGCGTCTGGGCAGTGCTGGAGTGTTCTCATTAACCCTATGGTGTGCTACTAACCACCACACACAGCGTCACCAGTTTCCCCGGCACTTTGTTTCATAACCAGACCTCTCTTCCTTCCTGCTGTATCCAGGTGTCTCTGATAACAGTCTAGTGTGTGTCTACTGGACCTCCGTGATTCGTCTTTGTCTCCTCTGTGTTGAATTAACATTGGTTTCCTTGTCTTCTTCTCTTTAGCTAGCATTTCCTCCAGAGAGGAACCTCTAAACAGTTCTCTGGATGTTTTGTCCAAACCTGTGCAGTGCATGACCGCTCTCTAACCAAAGCATGCCTGAATGAATGTACACTCCAATCAGATTCTCATTGTCTCCTTCTCTCTTTCCATGTCCTGGCGATTTTCATATCCCTTTTGCCTCTACGACGGCCGCCCCCAATAGGTGAGTCAGAAATCTCCTTGATCTTTTTGGGGAATATATTGTGGGAAATAGGGATCAATATTTTCCTTCAAATCTACCAAGTTTCAATACTGGGAATAATTCATATTAATCCTGAGAGGCCCAGGAAATATCACAAAATCAGAAGTTCCCATTTAAAGCGTTTAGAACCATGATATGGTCATTATGCCAGGGTTCTCCCTTCATTAGAGGGGTGCTGCTCCACCATGTAAAGAATTGAAACTGATATTTGGTCATGATAAAGTAACGATCCAATGACATTGTTGTGATTTGCGAAACGGGCTGTTCACAAATTCAGAGCATTCTCCCGTGCCTCTATTAATTCAGCACATTTCAGCGGTGGTTCTCGACGCAGAGCGCACCCGGGATGCACAGAGCGCACCCGGGATGCACAGAGCTCACCCGGGATGCACAGAGCTCACCCGGGATGCACAGAGCGCACCCGGGATGCACAGAGCGCACCCGGGATGCACAGAGCGCACCCGGGATGCACAGAGCGCACCCGGGATGCACAGAGCGCACCCGGGATGCACAGAGCGCACCCGGGATGCACAGAGCTCACCCCGAGTGTAGCTTTGTAACAGCAGTCAAGCAAAATTCAAAATGACCAAAGTTGCTAAACTTGCAGGATAACCTCCTTCAGCGAATGACAGAATCTCTCCGGTATTTGGCCAAATGGAGTTGATAATTATACAGATAGCAGATCAGTTCATGAATAAACCAAGAGATGAAGAGTGGAAATAGTTGAAATATCAAGGTATCTTCACCAATCTTAGGGACCAATTCTGTTTAAAAACCAAATCCATATGTACTCTTATTGTTGATCACACATTCCCTACCGCAGATCTCATATGGGCAGCAAGAAACGAGACAGAGAAGCGGGTGAATTGTCATAGTAGGCGAGAGAAGTGCTTTGATAAAGCGACCTATGGCTTACAGAATAAAGTTAGGACTTTCCATGCGAGACAGGAGTGGGGATTTTGGGTTTCAGTGGGATTAGGACCGGATAGAAAAAGAACCTAATCTAGGACAGGAGAGGGGAGTATTTTCCCTCGTGCCTTTTTTTTACAGACTGTGACAGAAATGCCTATGTAGTGAATTGTCCGTAGGCCTATCAAATGTGTGACTGTCCAAAGAGTCACAATGACAGCTCAAAGAGGCACACATTATTTTCTAAGCTATACTGTAGAGGTTTCCTCTAGGGTTTATTAACTTCCTTCGGGTCGCGTGTGCAGTAATGCGTGTGCTTTGAATTCACGGCGACTTTGTGTGAATGAAATATTCTCGAGGCTTCTAAAGGCTTCCATGCAACAACCTGTGTGGATAATGTGCCATTACATTTTTTGCGAATCTGCTGCTGTGCACGTTATGTATTTTATGAAATGTCATCAGTGCCACATTGGGGAAACATTTTGCAATTTCCCATCATTTTTGGGGGGGGAAATGTGAAGTGTTCCTGGGACAGTCCCGGGATCCCGGTTACCCATCTTAATCCCTAGTGGGAAATAAATTGTGGGAAAGTCTTGCGTTGCAATGCACCACAGTGAAGCAATCTCTTTGAGACAGGGTGAGACGTTGCTGAACAAAAGTGTCTTGGGGCTGAATCCAAGCAGCTGGGGACACTGGGACAGGAGAGTGGAATATAGAACAGAACTGAGAGAGGGGTTGTGTTAGGAGACGGGCACACTTGTTTGAGAGCTCCAGATGTTGGCTAGCACCCCTTGGGTCTCCCCTGGTGCCCTGTGTGCTCTCTCCGAAGGCCAGGAGGGCTGAGTGAAGGTCAGCCGAACCCCCCGTAGAGTCGCCTACATAAGCTGCCATGTTCAGGCCGAGCGAAACCCCACTGGCACCTTGACTCACTGAGCTGAGAGGGGTGAGCGCCTCAAACCCCCTCTAACCCCTCCCTCCCAGGCAACTCGCCCAGAATGCACTGCAGCCAGAAGAGTATTGTCCAGTAAGAGACCACATTCAGCACACTCTCTACTCTCGCTGCTGTTTCACAGTATTTCTCCCATTTCCGCCTTACATAATAAAGATACTGGGATATACACACCTCTTCCGTTCTAGTGCAGTCATCCGGGGACGACGACTGACTCTTTAACTCCACAGTAGTTGCTCAAAGGAGCAAGTGGTTAACGAGCGTCAGAATCAGTTTTTTTATCACAGCTTTATTTTAAGCCATGTGTACTGAATGTGCCCCTCAAGATACAGCTGCCACAGCCAATTAGATGCCGCCTTCACCATCGGGCAGCTTTAAGTGAGCACACAATGCCCAAACTACACACATTTCTATATATTTATTCACTTTGGCAATCTGGGTTCCTCTGTAATGAAGAGTTATGACAGTCGCCAACTCCCCCGGATTCACTTTGGAGAAATTGTCCGCCGAATAGCGCGTGAAGTATTTGTTTATTTATGAGCGCCCCGGCGAGATGCCAGTATATAAATAGACTATGTTGACACGCAGCGTTAAAGCGCAGCTCAGCAGGCACCACTCTGATTAATTGAAGAAGCGGACGAGTAGATACAGTTTACCGTTTCATCCCGCATCACTTCCTGTCCGTGGCTTCCTCGTCAGCTCGGTGCAGCTAAAGATTCGTTCTAATGAGACGTGAGCCCATTATGCACCTGTGGCGATAGATAGAGAAAGTGAAGTGTATAAAAATAGCTTTATTTGGTCTGGCACCTTGAGTCAGCCATCGCAGCAGGGCCCATTGTTCATCTAAAAGTGTATGGCTTTTAACAGTTGCACTCTGTTCCTTGAGATGAATAGCTTGATGTGTGGGTGGGTTTTGGGAGAGACACAGCTGCCTCTGTTGCCCCTCTGTAATTTGCTCTCTTTGTCAGTGTTCAAGGGGTGGAGCTGTGTCACTGGGGGTGCTATTTAGGCCTCGTAGGAGACAGGAGATAAGGCTGCTGTGTCCCAGCCCATCCTTCACCCAGCATGCTCTTTCCTGGGGATGAAGGACAAGATTAGCCCAACAGCAGTGTGTGTGCGTGTGTGCGTGCGTGCGTGCGCGTGCGCGTGCGTGTGCGTGTGTGTGTGTGTGTGTGTGTGTGTGTGTGTGTGTGTGTGTGTGTGTGTGTGTGTGTGTGTGTGTGTGTGTGTGTGTGTGTGTGTTCTGTTTCTCATGTTTTTTTTCAGTGTGTGAAGTTCAGTAGACCATTCTTGTTGTTACCCATATGAGTGGAAAAGTGCACCGTTAGCTCAGGGCAAAATCCTTTGACAGCTCAGCCACTGCCACTCAGTATCTGTGTGTTTGTGGGACAAGGGGTCATCCATGTGCTTTTCATTTGGACACAGGCCAGAGATTAAGCACCTCTCAGCTTCAGTGAAGATTCTGTTTAAACAGCGTTTTAGTATATCTCCAAGGGCTCAACACAAACTAGTATTTCCTCTACACATATGATAGCATTTCAGAGTGTTATCATGTTGACTTGGTCTTGGTGGGGTGTGTGTGTGTGGTGTTAGATAAAGTTAGTCTGGCCTTGCTCCCCCTCATTAGACCAACCAATACGGGACATATCCTTGCCTTCACTAAGCCTCTCTACCATTCACAACCCCCCTGTGACCCAATGTAATATTGATGGGATTTGTGTGGTTTCGATAAGTCGAGCATTCCTGGCCTTTTGAGGTGAGGCAGTCAGACTGTTAACTTGCCTCTGTGAATGACAACACCCCTTGGCCATTTGGGGGTCAGTGGGAGGAGTACAACGCCTTAACAGAGGTGCCAACGTGCCACCGATGTGCCCCCACAGTGTCCCCATGTCACTGTGACTGCACACAGCAACAAAACGAGTCATTGGTGTTATTTTAGGGCCACGGCCCAGAACAACGAAGCTTCATAAATATTCCAGCCACCTATTTCTATCTATGGCGTTTTTCACTGTTCCTGGGGGGCGGATTTCTTTAATAGGCCGTTGACGGATGGGATCCTAGAAGGGACAAGAGGACAGTATTAGCAGTACTGTGTATTAGCAGTACTGTGAATTGATGGGTTGTGGCGTGAAGGGGTAACCTATGTGATTTCACCATTGTGAAAGGCAGGACTCCCGCGGGTGCTGTTTTAGAAAGGGGTTATTGTCAGGTAGTGGGGACTATCTCTGTAAAGGAGTGTTACAGTCTGAGCCAGTGGGGTTTGTTTTAGAAAGGGGTTATTGTCAGGTAGTGGGGACTATCTCTGTAAAGGAGTGTTACAGTCCGAGCCAGTGGGGTTTGTTTTAGAAAGGGGTTATTGTCAGGTAGTGGGGACTATCTCTGTAAAGGAGTGTTACAGTCCGAGCCAGTGGGGTTTGTTTTAGAAAGGGGTTATTGTCAGGTAGTGGGGACTATCTCTGTAAAGGAGTGTTACAGTCCGAACCAGTGGGGTTTGGATCGAGTTTTGTTCTATCTCAGTCGTATCCCTATGAGAATATGCTGGAAGCCAGACCGCAACATTACACTTCTGTTATCACTGATGGGAAGAACACATTGGATCAGAGGGGCGAGGGCAATACGGAATAACCCCAGGCCCTAGTCGTGTAGCAATACCACGATCTCTATTCCGTAACACACTTTCTGATTCTCAAAAAATATATATATAATACTCCATCCGTTTGGCTTTAAATGCCTTAGTATCTTAATTTCCTTAGTTGTAAAGGCAGCAACAGAGCAGGTTTTCCTTTGAAACCACCCGTTATAACAGTGCCAAGGTCGGGTTGGTGCCATCCACTGCTCTCTGTTGCGTCAGCCACTCTAGAACAGCTGTAATTCCATTGTAAGTGCTATTTGATTTCCAGTTACGCTGCGTCACATCACTGTCAGTCGCTTGCGTATAACCATCCATCAAGAAGCCAGTCATCCGACCTATAAGGCGTGTGGGGTTTCTGTGTCGCTTCCATTCCATTCTTCTCCACCAATAATAGGGAGGGCGTGGCTATTCTTCAAAATACCATGTTTTCATTGGAGAAGATTTTTATCTGAGACCACGGTCTCCTTCACAGATGAGCCCTGATGAGCATTTGAACGTGGAGTCATCCGTGACAGTGTTGTCCCCTTGATGTGGTGAGACAGAAGCACCCAGGTGTGAGCTCCAGAAGTATTGGCACAGTGACAAATGTTTTGGTTCTGTACTCCAGCACTTTGGATTTGAAACGACACATATTCCCCCCATTTTAGGGTAACAAAAATATTGGGACGAATTCACTTGTGTGTATTAAAGTAGTAAAAAGTTGAGTATTTGGTCCCATATTCAATGTCTACATC
Source organism: Oncorhynchus gorbuscha (assembly GCF_021184085.1). Lineage (NCBI taxonomy): Eukaryota > Metazoa > Chordata > Actinopteri > Salmoniformes > Salmonidae > Oncorhynchus > Oncorhynchus gorbuscha. The sequence continues at coordinate 23,203,881 of NC_060179.1, read as the reverse complement.
AAGCTTGTGACTCTACAAACTTGTTGGATGCATTTGCTGTTTGTTTTGGTTGTTTTTTAGATTATTTTGTGCCCAAAAGAAATGAATGGTAAATAATGTATTGTGTCATTTTGGAGTCACTTTTAGTGTAAATAGGAAAAAATGCTAATCTTCCCTGTTATTGTATTGGTGAGAAGGTAGCATGTCTTGGGGGTACGGAGCCAAAACAACACAAAATGTGTCACTGTCCCAATACTTTTGGAGCCTCACTGTAAATACATCTTGTGACACAGCCCCCTTGGAGACAGACAAACCTATCCACAGCAGGGCTGCTCTGCTGTCCACTGGCCCTCAGCAACATTGCAAAGTACAGAGCGGAAAGAGTTAAAGGCTTTGATTCCTCTGCTGTTCCTCTGAGAGTGATTGTGTGTGTGTGGGGTGGGTTGGGGGGGGGGGGGGGGTTCTGTCTGGGTGATGTCTTTTTGATCTAAAGGGAACAGTGTGACAGACAGTTGTTTGTTCATGTGAACGAGACGATGTGTGTGAATAGTGAAAATCCTTGTGGGCTTACATAGCCTTACTAATGCTTCAGAAAGCTACACGAAAAGGTGTTTATGATTTGAAGACTACTAGAGACATTGCAGACTTGAATGAAATGGAGTGTAAAATGTTGTAGAAATGTTGCACAAATGTGAATGTTGTGAAAAGGGTAGGAAAGGTCAGATTGTTGATTTGATTTTTCCAGTGGTAGACAGTTATAGATGTGCCTTTGGGGAGGGTGGGGTCTGGCTAGTTGCCATCGTAACTGAGGAGCAGTTAATGTTGCCATGGGGATGGCAACTGATGCTGAGAACGTAGGCTGAGGCTAAAATATCTTTATCAGTGACGCACACACAGCAACAGTCATGTACACACACACACACACACACACACACACACACACACACACACACACACACACACACACACACACACACACACACACACACACACACACACACACTCACACACAGTAACATGACACTCACAAACAGATCGCATGTACAGTTGAAGTTGGAAGTTTACATACACCTTAGGCAAATACATTTAAACTCAGTTTTTCACAATTCCTGACATTTAATCCTAGTAAAAATCCCCATCTTAGTTCATTTAGGATCACCACTTTATTTTAAGAATGTGAAATGTCAGAATAATAGTAGAGAGAATTATTTATTTCAGATTTAATTTCTTTCATCACATTCCCAGTGGGTCAGAAGTTTACATACACTCAATTAGTATTTGGTAGCATGGCTTTAAATGGTTTAACTTGGGTCAAACGTTTCGGTTAGCCTTCCACAAGCTTCCCACAATAAGTTGGGTGAATTTTGTCCCATTCCTCCTGACAGAGCTGGTGTAACTGAGTTGGCTTTTTCAGTTCTGCCCACAAATTTTCTACAGGATTGAGGTCAGGGCTTTGTGATGGCCACTCCAATATCTTGAATTTGTTGTCCTTAAGCCATTTTGCCACAACTTTGGATGTATGCTTGGGGTCATTGTCCATTTGGAAGACCCATTTGTGACCAAGCTTTAACTTCCTGACTGACGTCTTGAGATGTGTCTTCGATATATCCACATAATTTTCCTCCCTCATGATGCCATCTATTTTGTGAAGTGCACCAGTCCCTCCTGCAGCAAAGTACCCCCACATGATGACGCTGCCACCCTCATGCTCCATGGTTGGGATGGTGTTCTTCAGCATGCAAGCCTCCCCCTTTTTCATCCAAACATGACAATAGTCATTATGGCCAAATAGTTGTATTTTTGTTTCATCAGACCAGAGAACATTTCTCCAATAAGTACGATCTTTGTTCCCATGTGCAGTTTCAAACCGGAGTCTGGCTTTTTTATGGCGGTTTTGGAGCAGTGGCTTCTTCCTTGCTGAGTGGCCTTTCAGGTTATGTCGATATAGGACTCGTTTTACTGTGGATATAGATACTTTTGTACCTGTTTCCATCAAGATCTTCAAAAGGTCTTTTGCCATTGTTCTGGGATTGATTTGCACTTTTCGCACCAAAGTACGTTCATCTCTAGGAGACAGAACGTGTCACCTTCCTGTGCGGTATGACGACTGCTTGGTCCCATGGTGTTTATACTGGCGTACTATTGTTTGTACAGATGAACATGGTACCTTCAGGCATTTGGAAATTGCTCCCAAGGATGAACCAGACTTGTGGAGGTCTACAATTTTTTTCTGAGGTCTTGGCTGATTTATTTTGATTTTCCCATGATATCAAGCAAAGAGGCACTGAGTTTGAAGGTAGGCCTTAAAATACATCCACAGGTACACCTCCAATTGACTCAAATGATGTCAATTTGCCTGTCATTTATGTACACTTCTGACCCACTGGGAATTGTGATACAGTGAGTTATAAGTGAAATAATCTGTCTGTAAACAATGGTTGGAAAAATGAGTTGTCATGCACAAATTAGATGTCCTAACCGATTTGCCAAAACTATAGTTTGTTAACAATACATTTGTGGAGTGGTTAAAAAACTAGTTTTAATGACTCCAACCTAACTGTATGTAAACTTCCGACTTCAACTGTATGTTTAAATACAATTTCCTTTTTTCTCATGCAACCTCATTAGTGTGAAACTGATCATGTACACGGAAACAACAAAGCATTACGCTGGACGGTGCAGTACATCACAGCACCAGCCACTCGATCACGGTCTTAAAGGTGCAATGTGCAGAAATCGCTCTGCCATTTCCTGGTTGCAAAAATTTGAATAGCTCGCCTAATTTCAATTAATGTGACAAAACAAGCAATGTATAGTGTAGATAATCATTGTACCATCTAAACCGCTGTGAAATATTTTCAGTAACCAAAAATATAGTATTTTCAACTGTTTGACGCTAGTGTACAAAACGGAAAGTAAAAGATGCAAAAACAAATTGTAAGAACTGGAAGCTCAAAATAGTGCATATAGAACAGATCTACCGCTTCTTAGACTTGTTTTCAATGCTTATGATAGATCTATAACTCACATTTCTATGTGAATTTGGTTGGGTCGCCCAAAAAGTTTTTAAAAACGCTGCTTTAATTATACAAAACATGTTAATGAAGCAGCCCTGGGCTTGTTTCTGTTTCTATAATGGGCTCTGGAATCGGGTGATTTCTAAAACCGGTGGGCGACTGCCTGCATGTGGAAGGAGGAAGGGAGCAGTCTGCTGTCAAAGAATAATATAATATTCCTGGCAGAGCAGAGCAGCATAGCAGAGGGACTGTTTCACCTCCCCTTCCATTCACTCCCCTGACACAGCTGGCATAATCCATAATCCAAACTTGACATGATGGAATTCAAATGAAATGTCTACATTGTAGCATCCAAACCTGGGGCTGACACTGTTTTATTTACAGCAGACATGCTAGGATTATTTTTAGATTCCATAAACTGTAATAATCCAGCAGTGTTTTACTCTGAGCTGTGCTGGTACCAATTTCTTCTCATTGCAAGAAATTGCTGGTTCTCGCCCTCTCTGTACAAGAATGTTTTCCTTCTCGCCCTTGTTTTTGAAAGTTGATGTAATGCTGGTTAAAGGAGAAGTGAGTGGACTTCCTTCTCTGGATTTCTTCTCGTTGCGATGTTTCACACTTTATATATGCACCTTCTTTCTCGTCCGCTGTATTTGAATGGCGGTGGTCTTACGGTGCTGGATAAAGGAGAAATGACTGAGAAATTTCTTGTCACTTTAGAGTGAAAGGCTTGACAGCCACATGCTGGCAGTACATGTCACACCAAATTGAATTCCAAATCAATCTGCTCAAAAACCTAAGCCCAAAATGCAGCCATCTCTAATATTTCATATCAATTGGACATGTCATGAATACATATATCCACTCTTAAGTCCCCCCCCCCCCCCCCCCCCAAAATCATCCCATTTGATTGAGCGTCCGTCGTTTATACAATTTAGGGAATTTGGGGAGCTGAGCTGATCTGAACTCATTGGGCATTAATCAGGGATCAGTTGTGTCCAGAGTGGGAACGGCTGTGAATCTGGCAGAGCGAATTGGCCACAGGCGCCACATCCATAATCAATAGCAATGGATGAGGGATCCGAGCACATCTGCTATAATAGAACTAAAATGGTGTGGCGGTTTATGGACGTATCGATTTTACCGCACAAGATTGAACAGCTATTTCATGTTGATAGATGGTTACGCGGATCTCAGGCCAATTGTTAGTCGTCTGCAGCACTTTAATAGGGCTCTGTTGTTGTTCCAGGACAATTATAATGGCAATCTGCCCAATACATCAGGCAATAGTCAGCTTCTCATCAGAAGATAGCTATTAGATAGGTGAAAGTAATATGTCACAGGCTAGGTGCAGCTTATGTCAGTGTTCAGAAGTAGACCCAGTTTCAACCTGTAGAATAGATTCCATTGAATACAAGGGAGTAACTACTGAAGCATCAACTCAATAAACCCTTTCAGTCATAGTGAGCAATCAAAGCACATTGTCATGTTATTTTTAACACCGTACTATTTTATGAAATATGACCTAGAATGAATTTCAATATGAGTGCAGCTTTTCTGTGTTGGAATGGGGTGGGTATACCCCAACAACAGAATGGGGTGGGTATACCCCAACAACAGAATGGGGTGGGTATACCCCAACAACAGAACGGGGTGGATATACCCCAACAACAGAATGGGGTGGGTATACCCCAACAACAGAACGGGGTGGGTATACCCCAACAACAGAATGGGGTGGGTATACCCCAACAACAGAACGGGGTGGGTATACCCCAACAACAGAACGGGGTGGGTATACCCCAACAACAGAATGGGGTGGGTATACCCCAACAACAGAATGGGGTGGGTATACCCCAACAACAGAATGGGGTGGGTATACCCCAACAACAGAATGGGGTGGGTATACCCCAACAACGGAATGAGGTGGGTATACCCAAACAACAGAACGGGGTGGGTATACCCCAACAACAGAACGGGGTGGGTATACCCCAACAACAGAACGGGGTGGGTATACCCTAACAACAGAATGGGGTGGGTATACCCCAACAACAGAATGAGGTGGGTATACCCCAACAACAGAATGGGGTGGGTATACCCCAACAACAGAATGGGGTGGGTATACCCCAACAACAGAATGGGGTGGGTATACCCCAACAACAGAATGGGGTGGGTATACCCCAACAACAGAATGAGGTGGGTATACCCCAACAACAGAATGAGGTGGGTATACCCCAACAACAGAATGGGGTGGGTATACCCCAACAACAGAATGGGGTGGGTATACCCCAACAACAGAAAGAGGTGGGTATACCCCAACAACAGAATGGGGTGGGTATACCCCAACAACAGAATGGGGTGGGTATACCCCAACAACAGAATGAGGTGGGTATACCCCAACAACAGAATGGGGTGGGTATACCCCAACAACAGAATGGGGTGGGTATACCCCAACAACAGAATGGGGTGGGTATACCCCAACAACAGCATGGGGTGGGTATACCCCAACAACGGAATGAGGTGGGTATACCCCAACAACGGAATGGGGTGGGTATACCCCAACAACGGAATGGGGTGGGTATACCCCAACAACGGAATGGGGTGGGTATACCCCAACAACGGAATGGGGTGGGTATACCCCAACAACGGAATGGGGTGGGTATACCCCAACAACGGAATGGGGTGGGTATACCCCAATAACGGAATGGGGTGGGTATACCCCAACAACGGAATGGGGTGGGTATACCCCAACAACGGAATGGGGTGGGTATACCCCAACAACGGAATGGTGTGGACGTATACCCCAACAACGGAATGGTGTAGGTGTATATGGTCACAAAATATGCAAGTAGACTGCTGATTGGCCAGATCATCCTCTATGAAGAAATTGCAAGTATTTTAGAAACGGTCTGTTTGAGGTGGGATTTTTGAAGTGTTTTTTTTTCTCCACCAATTTATGCTTTGGCCACAGATAAGAGTATAGGATGAGTCTTTTAAAAGTTAGATTTTCACTGGACAGTTATCTGTCTGGTAATGTGGGCCATCGTGTCTGGAAAAGGAGGATTCTCAAACACAAAGTACACAAAGCCAGGCTCCCTCCCTCTGATTTTGAGGCTGATGTGATGTAGTGCCCTGATCCGAGGGAGGCAAGGAGTTCATCGTGAAAGTAGAAGATCTGTGGCTTGGACGATAACGGCCACAGCATGTGACTTTCACATTTTTATGTTGATCAAACCTAATCTCCCCCCTCCCAAGTTATTTGCAGCTGAAATGATCTGTCTGGAGGCCAGTCTATCAGCATGACACAGACATTGCTGGATTAACAGACTTGCATAGGCATTAGCAGCTGACCGTAGCAGAATGATGACTGTGATTAATTGAAAGATACCATTAACTCAAGAGCAGTGTGAGAGCAGCTCATTGGTTCGTAGATCTGCACATAATAATATACGAAAATGCCCCCAGTTGATTTTGGCCTCTCCCTCTCCTCCTCTCACCTCTCTCTCCCCCTCCTCCTCTCACCTCTCTCCCCTTCCTCCGTTCATATATTCCTCTGGCTCCACTTGGTTGCCGTGGCAAGGATCCTGTTGCCATGGAAATGGGAGGCAGTTGCTTTTGGAGACGTTTGGTAGAGGGGGCTACCAAGGAAACAATGGGTGTGTGACAGCAGGGGGAGGGGGGACTGATTTGAGCTAAAAATAGAACCACTAAAGACTCTGTCTCGCTTTCTCTCTTTTCCGCCCCACTCCTTCTCTCTCTGTGTCTTCTCATCTCTCCATCCACACCGTTCTTCCCTTTCTCGTTCTCTCTCAGAGAAGTGAAGGCACTAATTTGAGCACTGACTTCTTTTTCACTTTTAGATTTAGCCTCACTGTTCAACGCTGCTGTGCCTCTCCTCAATTGTAAAGCTTACATTTGGAGTACTGCACCTCCTGAATAATGTACCTCTGAGTATGTGCTTGTTTAATGGCTTGACTGATTGGCCTATTTACATATTCTGTAGGGCGCCGGGTTAAATAAAGCCCCCTTTACTCTCATCAGTGTTCTTAGTTAATGGCCACCTATCTAACCTATTTGCAGCATACTCTGTAGATAGTTCACCGATGACAGGCTCCAGTGCAAGGATGGAACGTTTTTGGATGGAACGTTGCAGAAATATGTTATTCATTTGATGGATCGGAAAAATAACTCACATTTCTTGCTGCTGTTTTTACCTCCCAGTTGCTTCCATTGTTGCTTCCATTGTTAGAGATGATTTGATTTAACTTGATTTAACTTGATTACTTGATTCCTTTTATCCAAATATCCACAGCTAAATTAAGTTATGGAACGGTTTGCAACTTTCTGCTTCCTTTCTGCGTTCTTATTGTTGTTTGTCTATTAGAAACGGTGCCTTAGTAGCACTGTGGGATTATGTAACAGAGCCTCTGTGTGTGTTTGTGTGTTCGCGTGCATGTGTGTGTGTTTACGTCCAGCCACCCAGCCAGCCGGGCCAGGCAGAGTGAGGTCATCACTGGAGAGGGGGCGCTCTGTGTCCCTGTCCTTGAGGGGCTTGGGTGTCACTCATTTGGGATTGAGAGAGGGCTGTGATGTGACAGTGACAGAGGCCTCCAGCCTGCCTGTGTGTCGGCAGGGTCAGCATGGCCCAAATATACACATTATTATTCCACTGTGTCTGCCTAGCACTACCCTACCCTACACTACCCTACCCTCCACTATCCTACCCTACACTACCCTACCCTTCACTACCCTACTCTACACTACCCTACACTACACTACCCTACTCTACACTACCCTACTTTACACTACCCTACTCTACACTACCCTACCCTCCACTTCCCTAGTCCACACTACCCTACTCTACACTACCCTACACTACACTACCCTACACTACACTACCCTACTCTACACTACCCTACTTTACACTACCCTACTCTACCCTACCCTCCACTTCCCTAGTCCACACTACCCTACTCTACACTACCCTACACTACACTACCCTACTCTACACTACCCTACTCTACACTACACTACCCTACTCTACACTACCCTACTCTACCCTACCCTCCACTTCCCTAGTCCACACTACCCTACCCTACTCTACACTACCCTACTCTACACTACCCTACCCTGCACTACCCTACTCTACATTACCCTACTCTGCACTACCCTACTCTACACTACCCTAGCCTGCACTACCCTACTCTAAACTACCCTTCACTACCCTACCCTGCACTACCCTACTCTACCCTACACTACAATACCCTACTCTGCACTACCCTACACTACAATACCCTACTCTGCACTACACTACCCCACACTACCCTTCTCTACACTACAATACCCTACTCTGCACTACACTACCCCACACTACCCTTCTCTACACGACACTACCAGGTTCGACTCTTACATTTACATTTAAGTCATTTAGCAGACGCTCTTATCCAGAGCGACTTACAAATTGACTCTTGATGTACGCAGGTACAGGACACCACTACAAAATACACTACGCAATTCTGACGTGATCATGAATGGTTGACAATGTTGTCTAAACACATTGAAGAATTCTGCAAAGTACTATTTCTAAAAACAGTCATGTTTTTCCACATTACAAATCTATGGTTTGCTTCATTCACCACACATCCGTGTGTATGCGGCCACCTTTTTATAGTAGCTACTCAGCTTGTGATTAGCATCTGAAGTGATTGTGTCTGATCTGATCTGTCTCATTGTGTTTGTCCTGGCCTGGTGTCTATTGTCAGAGCTTCATACTCTGAGCTGCAGAAGCAGACTCAACTGGAGCTTATGTAATGTGGCCCCAGTGCTGGGGGCCTGGATGACTGGTAAAGGCGTGTGTTTCTGTGTGTCGGTGTGTGTTTCTGTGTGTCGGTGTGTGTTTCTGTGTGTCGGTGTGTGTTTCTGTGTGTCGGTGTGTGTTTCTGTGGACAATACATCTATTTTTGTTTCCGAAGCCACAGAAACTTCACACAGACCAGAGATGTAAATTTGTCAGAGCCTGTTGCCCATCACATTTTTCCCCCCATTACTAAACTGAGCGGAACATGCTTGGGTCAATCTAACTAATGTTACGCAGTGCCTTCTTAAGGGTTATGCTGGGCTTAACATTAAAGAATGTTCTCTGTCTTGTCCTGTCCTGGTTCACATTGACGGTTCACTCTGGCTGAGACGGGTGGTAATTGATTTTGACTACTCAGCTGACACTTAAAGCTTAGAAGGGGATGTTTTGGGGAGGGAATGGCCGGGTCCTGGGGCCTGGTGTTTGACTGTGCTCAGGAAGGAGATGCATTCTGTCTCCTAGAGATGAACGTACTTTGATGCAAAAAAATGCACTTCAATCCCAGAGCAACAGCAAAGGACCTTGTGAAGATGCTGGAGGAAACAGGTACAAAAGTATCTATATCCACAGTAAAATGAGTCCTATATCGACATAACCTGAAAGACCGCTCAGCAAGGAAGAAGCCACTGCTTAGAAACCGCCATAAAAAAAGCCAGACTCCGGTTTGAGGAGGAAAATGATGTGGATATATTGAAGCAACATCTCAAGACATCAGTCAGGAAGTTAAAGCTTGGTCACAAATGGGTCTTCCAAATGGACAATGACCCCAAGCATACTTCCAAAGTTGTGGCAAAATGGCTTAAGGACAACAAAGTCAAGGTATTGGAGTGGCCATCACAAATCCTATAGAAAATGTGTGGGCAGAACTGAAAAAGCATGTGCGAGCAAGGAGGCCTACAAACCTGACTCAGTTACACCAGCTCTGTCAGGAGGAATGGGACAAAATTCACCCAACTTATTGTGGGAAGCTTGTGGAAGGCTAACCGAAAAGTTTGACCCAAGTTAAACAATTTAAAGGCAATGCTACCAAATATTAATTGAGTGTATGTAAACTTCTGACCCACTGGGAATGTGATGAAAGAAATAAAAGCTGAAATAATCTACTATTATTCTGACATTTCACATTCTCAAAATAAATTGGTGATAATAACTGACCTAAGACAGGGACTTTTACTAGGATTAAATTTCAGGAATTGTGAAAAACTGAGTTTAAATGTATTTGGATAAGGTGTATGCAAACTTCCGACTTCAACTGTACACATTCAACCGGGATGTGGACTGAGAATGTTTCCACTGTACTCCAGTTTAAAAATATGCCTTTAGTAATGCAGCAGAGTCTGGGTGAGACTGAAACAGAATGGACCTCATGGTGATTCAGGGTTGAGAGAGTGAAGTCAGGTCAGAGTGTGTGCCTTCTCGTTGCAGTTAAAGTCTTGAGGGCTCGCCCGTGCAGAGTTGAGGCCAGGCAAATGCTTCACACAGACGATGTGTTTGCGTTTGTGTCAGAAGTTAATCTCTTCTTGAGCGTGGTTTTTCTCTCCACTGCTCAGCTCCGTTTTCTTTGCGTGACGAGATCAGGGATGACAGGCATCTACGGTGCTTTTGGGAGGCGGTGGTTTTCATATATCTGACACCCCTCTTTCATTACCGCTCTCCTTCCTAACCCCCCTTCTCTGTTTCTGTGACTGGGCTGACTGTGAGTCTGTGTTATCTTTACACACAAACAATCCCCTTCTCACACACAGACAGATACATCCACCATCTCTCTCTCTCTCTCTCTCTCTCTCTCAAATTCGAAATGTTTCTCTCCCACACACATCCTGCAGAGTAAGGGTAAGCACAGTGTCCACAACAAAGTCATTAACACAATTAACAAAGGGGCCAGGCTCTAGACCTTGGCTCTGCTCGACAGAGGCCTATGCCAGGGTACACTACTGGATGTCTGGCTCAGAGACACACAGTGTGTGAGAGCTTCAGAGAGAGGTACACAGATTGAATGTGTGAAGTGAGGTGAGGTCAAATGGAGATATGTTACCAAGAAATGGATCACTTTGCTGTGAGAGAGAGCGAGAGAGATGCCCTAGCTACAAACATGCTCCCCTAAAGCAGCTGCCCCAAAACCTCCCTCTCATCTCCCTGGGGTTGTGTGTTGCCTGGGGAGAAGGATGAGCGAGAGGGTGGGACTGGGGTAGAAAGAGAAAGCTTGGAGAGAAAGAAAAAAAACTGAGAGGAGGGGGATGTACACTCCACCACAGGGGGAGGGAGTTGTGATTTGGCAGCAGCGAATGAGCAGCCACTCGAGTCACATGACCAAAAGCCATGCAAAAGGCTGTCGGTGAGTGAGAGGGAGGAGAGAGGGAGGGAGAGAGAGAGCGATAGAGAAAGAGGAGCCCAGTTCACAGTGCTTCTTGGTCAATTGAGAGCGAAGAGGCACAGAGAGAGAGACAGGCTACACCACACACACACACACACACGCTCGCCTTCCTCACTGGCCCTACCGCAGCCGTGACAGACCCCACCTGTGCATCCTAACCAGAAGAAACAACATAACACACAGGGGAACGAGAACAACCGGAGGACAGAGAAACGTAGCCTGAGGAGAAAAGAGAGAGTGAGAAAGGAGGGAAAGCATGTCTTCTCTCTCCAACCAGCCGCCTGGCTCTCCGTTCTCAGAGTACAGTGAGCTGTGTAAGGTCCCCTCCATGGCCCCCGCCACAGCCCCCCAGGCTTGGGACTGGCATCATGGAGACATGGGGCCTCCCAGGAGCCTCGGTGGGGCCCCGGGACTCACCGACGAGGACAAGCTGTGCTTCTTCGACCCGTCAGCCGGTGTTGGCTTGGATGCGGATCTCAAGGTACCTGGCAGGGGGGGCTGTCAGGGGTTAGGCAGCGCTGGGGAGAGCCCCGAAAGCCAAGTGTCTTCCTCCCCCTCCCCTCTGAGCTGTGGGAACAATGGGGTCCTACATCCCCCCGTACCTGGTTCCCCAGCTCGACGCATGGAGCTACCCTTACCCTCTAGCCCGCCCATACCAGCCCCAGCCAGCACCGGTGTGTGGAACCCTGGATTCTCAGAGTCCAGCCCCAAGATCCTTCCACCCCAGAATATTGCCAGCCCTAATTACTGTGTCATCGGTGTTGTCAATGACAACTACCTGGAGAGGGGCGACGAGGACAGCGCGTCAGCACTAGGTGGCCTCCAAATGACAGAGGGATCCTCGGAGGAGAGCGAGGACGAGGAGGAGGAAGAGGTGGAGCTTGAGCCGTGTTTCATGGGGCGTGCTAACCAGCAGCGGAAGGCTCTGCGGCGGGCCATGTCCGAATGCTCCCACCTCTCGGTACCCTCTAGCCTGGAGCTGCCCGACCATTACCCTGGAGCTGGGCTGGATGAGCTAACAACGCCCATGGGCGGTCCGCGCCGCTCCTGCCACTCCACCATGAAGCGTTCACTGACTGTTTCGGACGACCAGCTGCCCCCCACTCTGTTTGCTGCAGGCGCCACCCGCTCCGACCTGAGGCAGGACCAGGAGCCCACCCTACACTTCTCACCCTTCCCCCCAATGAGAGACTGTGGGGGCAGCTCTCCGCTCTCACCTCTAGAGGGCATCGTGGAAGGGCCCGGGGCAGACAAGAACGAGGACGTGCTGCTGCCTGTACCCCTCAGCAGCCAGGCCATCAGCGGGATGGGCACTGGCCTGGGCATTGTCACAAACCCAGGAACCGGCATTGGCACGGGTATGGGTACCAACATCTGCACAGGTATGGATACCAACCTTGGCACTGATGTTGGAGCAGACGTGGGTACCAACTCAGACACCAGCTTTGGCGCTGGTATGGGTAGCAACCCAGACAACAGCTTTAGAGCAGGCATGGGCACCGGCTTTGGAGCAGGTATGAGTACCAATCTTGGCACCGGCTTTGGAGCAGGTATGAGTACCAACCTTTGCACCGGCTTTGGTGAAGGCATAGTTACTACCAGTCCTTTCACCAGGGTAGGTAATGGTGATGCTATCTGGCTGCTACTAGCGCTGCTCTCTGGCAATGGCCTCCTCAAATGGCCTGCAGACTGCAGACAGCCCAGATTGTGTGTAGGGGGAAGATGTGGCATCACACTGTATGATTTACAACTGAGCTGCTTCCACCAGTCTGAGGTCCCAGTCAAGTAGTGTGAAGAGAAAGGGAAGGAGGAGGGAGTGAGAGAGAGAGAGAGAGAGAGGGGGAGTTTCTGAAGGATGGTATAGTGATTGATGGCATAGTACAGTATATGCCCAGTGCAGCCTTGTGTGTGTTTTGATTGCTGGTGTATGTGCAGCAGGAGTGTACTTGTCACTTTGCATGTGATTCACTAAGCGTGTTGCATGTGGATGTACTATATCTAGGTGACCGTCAGCGGACCGGGAATGTGGGACTGGGTCATGCTGCCGACACAGCTCATTACCACAGACCAGAGTCCAGAGCTAGACTTGGCCTCTCTCGCTCTCTCTGGCCACCGACACAGTCATTAGTCCCCTGGGAGGAGTGGGGGAGAGGCAGAGCCAAGCTGGCCTTGGTCACATCCGATAACTCTTGCCCCTTAGCCGAACAGGGTCACTGGAGATGTAAACCCAGCAACAAAATCCGTCTGTTTCTTCACTCGTCGCTTTTAATGACCGCCGCTCTCTCTCTCTCTCTCTGTCATTAAAGTGTGCCAGCAATCTGCCTCGTGGACGCTGGAGCATTAAAGGGCCAGCGTCCCGGAGAGCTCAGAATGAGAGTGAGTGAGCTGGTCAGAGGAAGAGTGCGTGTGCGCGACTGTGTGTGAGCATGCACTGGCTTGACAAGGTCATTCAAAGGCAGTTTGCACTTGTAAAAAGTGTTCATGTGGAGCGTGCACATTAATGAATCCACACACACATCGGCCGGCTGGCTCTGTTCAGGCATTCGCCTTGGCTCCCCAATCGGGGTGTGGGAAATATTGATAAACAGATTTGCCATCTCTGGCTCCAGAGGGGAGAGAGAGATAAACAGAGTCATATAGAGAGAGAAAAAATAGTTTGTCCCAGTATAAGAATCTGCCTGAATGTATTTTTACTAACTCACCCAGTTCCATCCAGCCCCCTCTTTTTATTTCTCTCTCTCTCTCTCTCTCTCTCTCTCTCTCTCTCTCTCTCTCTCTCTCTCTCTCTCTCTCTCTCTCTCTCTCTCTCTCTCTCTCTCTCTCTCTCTCTCTCTCTCTCTCTCTCTCCCGTTTGGAGAGAGGGATTAGGAGACGATACTGGAGGAGAGATGCAATGTGGAGAGACAAAGGAACTCGTACTCAAACAGGCTTTGAATCATTTGAGTGTCTTTCTTCGTGGTTTGGAGTCATAGTGGGATGTTTCTCCCTGGAACGAAACAGATAATTGTCACCCAATGTCGCTCTCCTTATCTCCTACTAAGCAGAAGGATGAATGTGGCCCGTAATGAGTGCTCTGTAGTAAAGACTCTGGGCTTTGTTGGTCTGTTTCTGTACACGCTTCTGTTTGTGTTTCTCCTTGTGTGCGCAAATGTGTGGTACTGTGTGTGTGAGTGTTTTTCTTTGCGTCCATTTGTCTCAGATTAATTTAGCCTTACGTCAATACAATGAAAAAAAGAATTACCCATGTTTGTGTTTGACCTCAACATCCATAAAAATACCAGAAAAAAAGTTTGTTTCGATTATTAACACACTTGCAATTTGGGCAAGCTTTTAAAATAGGAGTTAAATGTGTAAAGGTGATTCGTATGCATGAATCATTTTCTATTTATGCCATGATGCTTCAAATATTTTGACACGTTCAAACGTTTGTCTCAGCGTTCCTATGTGGCTCGCACTTTGTGCGCACGCATATGTCTCTGTGAGTAAGTGATCGATGTGGGTACGCTTGTGCGTAAGAAGCCTGTTACCCAGGGGGACAGAGAGCTGTAGAACCCTCCAGATCTCATCAGCACAGCTCAAGTGTCTGTTTTTTTTGTCCTCTCCGCGCTTAAGTCGGATCCACTCTACTGTATATGATCATGCAGTTACCAAGGACACAATGCACTACTGTCTGAAAGGGGGAGTGGAGGAAGGTTCAGGTCTGGATGTGGTGGATACTTTAGGCTCATATATTAGCAACACTTTCCTGACCTCCGTCACATACAGAGTAGATTAGATAAATCCCTCTGCAACGACCTGTCTTGCAGTCAAGGCTGCGGTGCAGTGATAGCGCTGTGTGTGTGTGTGTGTGTGTGTGTGTGTGTGTGTGTGTGTGTGTGTGTGTGTGTGTGTGTGTGTGTGTGTGTGTGTGTGTGTGTGTGTGTGTGTGTGTGTGTGTGTGTGTGTGTGTGTGTGTGTGTGTGTGTGTGTGTGTGTGTGTGTGTGTGTGTGTGTCAGAGAGAGAAATACATCCAATCCAGAGAGGACCCCGTGAGTGTTTCCATGGTCAATGTGGATCATCCTTGAGTGTTTCCATGGTCAATGTGGATCATCCTTGAGTGTTTCCATGGTCAATGTGGATCATCCTTGAGTGTTTCCATGGTCAATGTGGATCATCCTTGTGTGTTCATGTCAGGTGTCACGCCAGTCTACAGTAGGTAATGCCTAAGTCCTTCCAAAAGCTGCCTGTCCAACCTGACACCATATGGAATCACTTTGATTAATAGCCTGGGTTTTGTCGTTTATTTCTGCCTTTTGAAGTTGCCTTGTTGGATACAAGCCGTTGTGGTGACTAGATCCGCTCCTGAGCCACACACCAAGTGAGCAGCTTAACATGAACAAAGAAAGGCTCCGTTTTCTGACAGTTAAATACAGTGAAACGCAATGGCATCCACTTTCACTAAATCACTCCGAACATTCTATAGGCGGCCAGCAGCTTCTTTGACGTGTGGAGAATAGTGACTAAGGGGGATCGTTCCTTTGGAAGGCACAAATACGTTGTCAACGATTCTGCCTCGTAGCGGCTTCTGGGTGAGGCTGGAGGTAATGACTGTCTTTTAATAAGGCTACGTTCGCCTCGAGAATTGATTTTGTCATCTGAGGAACCAGAGGGAAATACCCAAGAAAATGGTCAGGTTATGCCTGTTTTAAAGTAACTGTCCAGTGTTTCCAGATATCTATGAAATATGACTTATAATTAATTGCAATATGAGTGAAATAATTGTCCTTCCAAAAAAATGTTAATTATGTATGTTAAAAAGCAGCTTTGTGTATGTGTTGCTATGGTGTGGGCGTACACCAACAACAGAAAGGTGTGGGCAAATACCAGTCATTCAAAATATTCATGTGACTAGACTGCTGATTGGCCAGCTGGACAGCTCATCCTCTTCTGGAGGATAACATCATCCTCTATGAGGAAATGGCAAGCATTTTTTAAACGTCTGTTTGAGAAACAAGTTTGTGGTGTTTTTGAAGTGTTTTTTTTCCTTCTCCAATTTATGCTTTGGCCACAAATATGAGTATAGGATAAGTCAACAACATTATTTGGTTATGAGTTAACAGAATATTAACTTTTAAAATTAGATTTTCACTGGACAGTTACTTGAAACTTCTTCGGGAGGAGTTTCATTGGTAGTTTTGAGTGTTAGTGTTGGAGTAGTGAGGGTTTTTCCTTATCTGATG
The DNA here is from genome assembly GCF_021184085.1 of Oncorhynchus gorbuscha. Classification (NCBI taxonomy): domain Eukaryota; kingdom Metazoa; phylum Chordata; class Actinopteri; order Salmoniformes; family Salmonidae; genus Oncorhynchus; species Oncorhynchus gorbuscha. The sequence goes on along the minus strand of NC_060179.1, from coordinate 23,187,437 downwards.
CGACTCTGAAAATGTAAGAAGCAATCCGATGGTCTCAACATCCATGTGGAGATGGTGTCTTATCGCTGTCATGTTTTTCTCCCATAAAAAAAAAAACTCTTAATTAAAAAGACCATACAAGTGGTCTAAAGGCTGTTTAGCCACCTTAACAGAGCTTGAATTGTGTCTATGCTAATGTGTGGTCTAATGAACTGACCCAGCATAGAAAAGACAAGAGTTGTCTCCCACTGTGTTAGTTGGCGAACTGAAATGAGAGATGAGGGTGCCAGGCGGCTGTCTGTGAGATTTATTGAGATAGATATAATGGATTCACGGGTGACCGCCACAATGTCATCATATCTCCAGAAAATGTCTTCCCTCCCAATGATATCAGTGTCATAGGCCCTAAGAGTGATGAATGCTTCTAATCAGATGCTCCATTCATGATGCATTAATTCCCTTCTACTGGAGGGTTCAAAATGGCTGCTTGTTTACATTTAGCCCTGCTGCTCAGTGGTGGGGAGTCTGAGACGCAAAGCTGGCTGTTGAGGTTGTTTGAGTATGTTGGCTTCAGCGGCTTTATAGGTCCCAGCGCTCTCGGAGTACTCTGCATATCACCTTTGTTGGTATTTACCGGCTAATCCATAATTACCTTGTGAATGTAGCTTGAAAATCGACCGTGCTAAAGCTTCTCACAGGCTTTCTCAGGCTGGGAAGGAGAGAAGGGTGGGAGTTGATGAGGTTGTTTTGAGGGTGGCTCTTCATACTGCTTCATAAATCAACCAAATACTGGGTTTGGGGTCAGTAGAAGTCTATTGGATCTCCAATGTCTTAGCTAATTAAGATATCCAGTTGATATATGATTGATTAAGACAAGTCTGTTAAAGCTGTGGACTACAGAGACGAAGCCTCGTGTTGTTGTGCCTTGCCTCCTTCCATTCCCTTTGTCTTGTCCTGAAGCCTGACTGGATTTGGGTGAGCACTTTGTTTTGTGCCTTCGTTATATTAGTCCACCTATTGGGTTCTCTGGTTGTCCACTGTTCTCCTCCCTTCTGGAGTTTGTGGAGCACTGTACCCAGTTATGTATGGCATCTACGCCCCCCCCACACACACCCACGATCCCCCACTTCAGGCAGCCCTTTGCCCTCTCCAATCTCTCATTTGGGTGCTTAGACAAAACACTTGATAATGTATTATACAAAGGTAGGGATTTAGGTCTGAAGTAATTGAAGCAGGGTCAGTGGTAAATGGGTATCCTGCTTCCTCTGACTGATTATGCTGATGTGAGGGAGGCGTTGTTAGCTGAATCGCTAACACTGCTAAAGAGCCTTTTCACCATTTGTCATCACAGTGTAGCTAATAGACTTTTAAGCTAATGGGAGGATACAGGATTCCTCAGTTTCTAGATATTAAGGGTTGAATGTGGCCATAGTGATAGCTCTATGGTATTTGTCCTTTCTTTTGAATAGACTCCCACAGGCTGTACAGTCACTACTTTCAGTGGACTTCTCCCAGCAATATTATCCAAAGGTCAAATAATGCAGATGCTTAATAGCGGGGAAATATGAAAGTCTATGATATCTAATCCTCATTTTGGGTTGTTTATACTAGTGGATTAACAGTTTAACTGGGTTGATGCTGACACACTGCAGAGCTGAGATATTTATGCATGGGTGTATAACTCCACAAATCTCTGGAACAATATTGATTTAGTTGGTTATTTAGCCAGGAAGATACCGCTCTATTTAAAAAGGACTGAGCTATTTGCGCTTAGCCAATGAGCATTTTCTATTTTGCAATCTTGTGGTGTAGTGGTTTCATTAGGCCGTCCTCTTCTCCAGCTGTTTAATGTGATAATCCCTGTAGCTCCGTATCATTATATCAATATAGTCCAAATAAATCTAATAATGACTATTGACATTCCTTATAACTGGACTGAAAGCCGGGGGCACTATCAGTCTCGTCATTGTCATGGCTTTACCAATCAATCCATTGACATTTACACTATATATACACAAAAGTATATGGACACCACTTGAAATGACTGGATTCGGCTATTTCAGCCACACCCATTGCTGACAGGTGTATAAAATCGAGCACGCAGCCATGCAATCTCCATAGACAAAACATTGGCAGTAGAATGGCCTTACTGAAGGGCTCAGTGACTTTCAACGTGGCACCGTCATAGGATGCCACCTTTCCAACAAGTCAGTAAGTCAAATTTCTGCCCTGCTAGAGCTGCCCCGGTCAACTGTAAGTGCTGTTATTGGAAACCTCTAGGAGCAACAATGGCTCAACCGCGTACTGGTAGGCCACACAAGCTCACAGAATGGGACCGCCGAGTGCTGAAGCTTATAACGCTTAAAAATTGTCTGTCCCTGGTTGCAACACGCCCTACTGACTTCCAAACTGCCTCTGGAAGCAACGTCAGCACAATAACTGTTCGTCAGGAGCTTAATGAAATGGGTTTCCACGGCCGAGCAGCCGCACACAAGCCTAAGATCCCCATGCGCAATGCCAAGTGTCGGCTGGAGTGGTGTAAAGCTCACCGCCATTGACCAACTAATCTGGGTTTGGTGGATGGCAGGGGAACACTACTTGCCCGAATGCCAACTGTAAAGTTTGGCGGAGGAGTAATAATGGTCTGGGGCGGTTTTTCTGGCTAGGCCCCTTAGTTCGAGTGAAGGGATATCTTAACGCTACAGCATACAAGGACATGCTAGACAATTCTGTGCTTCCAACTTTGTGGCAACAGTTTGGGGAAGCCTTTCCTGTTTCAGCATGATAATGCCCCCATGTACAAAGCGAGGTCCATACAGAAATGGTTTGTCGAGATTGGTGTGGAAGAACTTGATTGGCCTACACATAGCCCTGACCTCAACCCCATCGAACACCTTTGGGATGAATAGGACTGCGAGCCAGGTCTAATCGCCCCACATCAGTGTCCTCACTAATGTTTTTGTGGCTGAATGGAAGCAAGTCCCTGCAGCAATGTTCCAACATCTAGTGGAAATCCTTCCCAGAAGAGTAGTGGCTGTTATAGCAGCAAAGGGGGGACCAACTCCATATTAAAGCCCATTATTTTGGAATGAGATGTTCGACAAGCAGGTGTCCACATACTTTTAGTCCTTTCCATGTCATCTAATGTCAGTTACTACTTTGGGTCTGAGCATCATTCCTACAGTGTGAGCTTGAGGCGTTGTGGGAACATTAGGGTTAAGGGCCCGTGGCCCTCTGGTGTGGAGCGGGCCAGTGCCCCAGATGGCCTGCCCTCTAATGAGGCACCCAGGAGTGAGAGAGGAGGTGAACGATGAGCTGCCTCTGGAGAGGGGGCGGCGCTGCCAGCTAGAGGGATGGGAGGGGGCAGAGCTTCAGGGATATGTCCGGGAGAAAAGAGTGAATTAGGTGGGGTTTTGTGTTTCACATACTGCACTTTGCTAGAACACTGTGTCACTATTGTCCTCTTGATGATGATGATTATTATACTCAGTGAAAGTATCAAGTCCGCAGAGCTTGTGTCTAGGCTAATAGGCTGCCTCTCATCTCTATCTCCGGGTGCCTGTGCTATGGTGAATTAGCTGTGTCCACCCCTCAGGCTGCCATGTCTGTGTGTCCAGCCCACAGCTGCTCAGTGTCTAATGTGGCAGGACAGGCAGGCTGGCCTTCCACACTCTCACGGCCATATTTTACTAGACAACCATACTTTACTAGGCAAGCAAAGCACCATCACACATTTGCGGTGACCAAAGGGTCTTTATAAACTACTGCCACTTTCTGTCTGTGGAGTCTGTTCTGGCCTTACTCAAAACACTTCAAGATACAGTAGGGTTGGTGGAATGAGTTCAAAGCGGCACTGTGTAGTAATGCAATATGTATTCCAAATGAAATTGAAGTGAGTGTGTGTGTTCATCTTGTGTGCCGGTGTATGTGTATCTGCGTAGATATGTTGGTGTATGCATACATGTCTCTGGAATGCAAAGGAGATTGTGTGTGTGTGTGCATTTGTCTGCCTGACTGTCGATATGTCTGCCTGACTGAAATTCAGTCTGTCTGACTGTCGGTCTGCCTGACTGAATGTCGGTCTGCCTGACTGTCGGTCTGTCTGCCTGACTGCCGGTCTGTCTGCCTGACTGCCGGTCTGTCTGCCTGTCTGCCTGACTGTCGGTCTGTGTAGTCCGTATTGAGAGATGGTCATGGTCATTGGTTATGGTTTTTCCTCAGCTCTGCTGGTTGGTTGATTGCCAGGGTCAATGGCCATCTCTAAATCAGGCTTCGCCCACAGGATAATTCCACTCCAGCCTTCCCTGTGTGTCCCAAAATGTAATCAGCCTGAGCTACAGTTGATTCATTCCATTATCAAAGGTGATTCACTTGTTCAAACTTCAGCAGAGATTGATCTTTGCATGCCTTTGAGCATGACTTTGGGACTATAGGATATCGTATGTGTGTGTGTGTATAGTGGTTAATCACTTCAAATGACATGAATGTCATCCGGTTTGTTCGCTGGCCTGTCTGTGGAGGTCCCTGAGGTCAGCAAGGCATTTACATTTACATTTACATTTAAGTCATTTAGCAGACGCTCTTATCCAGAGCGACTTACAAATTGGTGCATTCACCTTATGACATCCAGTGGGACAGTCACTTAACAATAGTGCATCTAAAACTTAGGGGGGGTGGGGTGAGAGGGATTACTTAACCTATCATTTGGTTCTTTGTATTAATGATCATGTCATTCACATGATTGGTGTGGTATTGCTAAAATATGTTCTTTTCTCTCTCTCTCTCTCTCTCTCTCTCTCTCTCTCTCTCTCTCTCTCTCTCTCTCTCTCTCTCTCTCTCTCTCTCTCTCTCTCTCTCTCTCTCTCTCTCTCTCTGTCTCTCTCTCAGTCAAATCAGAGAAGATGGACAAACCAGAGAAAGAGGAGGCGATGGACCACTTTGAGAAGTTGGACCAATTTGACATGTTGGATAAGCTCGATAAAGTGGAGAAGAAGGATTCGACTGGGAAGACTGAGGCGTCAGTGAAGGTGGCGTATGCAGGACCACTGGACAAAGGAGAGAAGATGGGTCAAATGGACAAGGCAGAGAAAACGGAGAAGCTGGAGCCGGCAGAAAAGGTAGACAAAGAAGAAAAACCAGAGAAGGTGGATCAAATGGATAAGGGTGACAACACAGACCAGGTAGAGAAAACTGACAAAGTAGAGAAGATGGACAAGGTTGAAAAGCCTGAGGAGACACAGCCTGGCAAGATGGAAACACAGCCTGGCAAGATGGAAACACAGCCTGGCAAGATGGAAACACAGCCTGGCAAGATGGAAACACAGCCTGGCAAGATGGAAACACAGCCTGGCAAGATGGAAGCACAGCCTGGCAAGATGGAAACACAGCCTGACAAGATGGAAACACAGCCTGACAAGATGGAAACACAGCCTGACAAGATGGAAACACAGCCTGACAAGATGGAAACACAGCCTGACAAGATGGAAACACAGCCTGGCAAGATGGAAACACAGCCTGACAAGGAGAGGACAGATCATGTTGGAAAGGTAACAGTAACAGGTGAGAAAGAAACAGAAAATGTTGAGAAGCCCAAAGACAACGTTGAGAAGGAGGATAAGAAGCCAGAGAAAACAGAGCTGGCTCAGAAATTAAACAAACCGGTTAAGGTGGAGAAATCGGAGAAAAAAGAGCTGAAAAGTCCTGAGAAAAAGACAGACAAGAAATCAGAGACTGCTGATAAGGCCAAAAAACCTGCAAGTAAACCCTCGACCAATGGGAGCAGTGCCGCACCAAGCAAGGACCTGCCCAGTCCAGACAAGAAGACCAAGGTAGGTCACAGTCTAGATTTAAAGAGGAACATTATCAAATCATACATCACTCATGCTGCTAACGCTTTTCCTACTGCTACTTTTAAATCCACGTATAGTTGTGAGATAAGACTATTGAAGTTAACAGAATGAAGTAATATCTGTCATAATCAACAATATGAAGAACAAGGAAAGGATGTTGGTCTTCGTTGTTATAGTGCTGATTTGAACTTGATGTAACTGAATAGAGTTGTTGTTTTTGTTCAGCTGGCAGTTCCATTTGTTGCTATTCTTATGATTAAAGCTGCTTCTGCTGCTTTCTCCTGCTGCTACTATCTTGTGTTTTGTTGTTTTCTTTCTCGCCTTTGTTCTTTGTTTTGCTCTTCATTTGTCTGGTGTGCGTTCCATCTCGCAGCCTGTCGCCGGGGCAACCAAACTGAGCGCCGCTAAGCCGCGGCCGAGCTCGGCAGCATCCGCTGGTGCTGCCGCCCCCAAACGCCCCACCCCTTCCTCCACTTCCACCACCACCTCAGCCACCCTCCTCAACAAAAAAACGCCCGTGCCCAAGGCCCCTACCCCCACTGCTGGCCCCAAGCGGCCTTCGTCCACAGTCAGCCGACCCACATCCGCAGCCACCGCCTCCACCACTGCGCCACGTGAGGTCAAGCCCAAGGTGAGTGGCCCTGTCCTGCTTTAGGGACAGCCGCAGTCCCCTCCACCTCCATAGCCACCCCTGTGTGGTGTCTCTGTGTCGGGAGAAGTACCTACCACTTTCTTCTTCTCCCATGGCATTTCTTTCAACCTCCTATACATCATCTTGCTGATCAGAAGAAGGAGCCGGTTCAGTTCTGTTTAGCATAAGTGTTAGTTCAGCTACTATGTTAATTTCCACAGGAGCTATAGACAAAGGCTCTGTCTGACTGCAGTGGTGTTGCTCGGAGCCTAATCTGCCTGTAATGTATCCACCTTCTAAACATGTCTCCTAGTAAGCCCTAGTGTGTCCCAGGTGCTGAGTGGCAGGATTACTCAGTGCAGGGTTCATAGAGGGTTCAATCATGCCCCAGGGCAGTGATTGGGGACATCGCCCTGTGTAGGGTGCCGTCTTTCGGATGGGACGTTAAACGGCTGTCCTGACTCTCTGAGGTCATTAAAGATCCCAAGGCACTTATCGTAAGAGTAGAGGTGTTAACCCCGGTGTCCTGGCTAAATTCCCACTCTGGCCCTCAAACCATCACGGACACCTAATAATCCCCAGTTTACAATTGGCTCATTCATCCCCCCTCCTCTCCCCTATAACTATTCCCCAGGTCGTTGCTGCAAATAACATTTTTTTTTTTTTATTAATCACAGAGCCTTACCCCATATCTATCTTAGTGCTAAGCAGTGATGGATCAGGTCCCATTTTTACAGTCCCTTGATATGTCTCGGCCCAGGATGGCACTCCCAACCTTCCAATCTCAGGGCTGACATTCTAGCCAATAACTACATATTACACTGCTGTTTAATATTGGAGTACAGTAATACAGTCTAGGTCAAAAGAGCGGGCGACTCGAGAGATCGCAAGACACGTTTGAATGAGAGAGGGAATGAGGAGACGGCGCGGAAATCCAAGCTGTTTTCCATGCAAAGCCTCCCTCGGGCGGTGTATCTATGCATGGGGAAATCAGGCACACAGTGCATTGGCATTCTCCTTATATCCCTGGTTCCTAGTACAATCCTTACATCAGTGCCAAGGCAACACACACCATGTTGAGACCTATCAACAGTGTACCTGCTTGAGGATTCTGGCGCGTGCTCGTTGTTGCCTTCAAGTTCCGACGCAACACATGCTTCCTGGACAAGATTGGCTGGAGCCTTCGTTTGATAATGCAAATCTGAACTCTGAGGTTATATCTGGTGTTGATTCAGAGCCAGATCTTGCCATACACTGTATATAAGTGGGCCTGTGAAGTAACATTAGTTGACTTTGGTTAGTTCAATTAATCAGGTGTGTTACTGGTTGGTTGGAAAAATGTCTGGACTATCACCAGCCCCGTATGTATGATAATGGCCAGCCCTGTTGTACACTGAGTATACAAAAAATTAAGAACACCTGCTCTTTCCATAACATAGACTAACCAGGTGAAGGCTATGATCCCTTATTGATGTCATTTGTTAAATCCACTTCAATCAGTTTAGATGAATGGGAGGTAACGGGTGAAATAAGGATTTTTAAGCCTTGAGCCAATTGAGACATGGGTGATTCAAAAGGGTGAATGGGCAACACAAAATATTGAAGTGCCTTTGACCGGGGTATGGGTAGTAGGTGCCAGGCGCACCGGTTTGTGTCAAGAACTGTAACGCTGCTGGGTTTAGCATGCTCAACAGTTTCCCGTGTGCACCATGAGTGGTCCACCACCCAAAGGGCATCCAACCAACTTGACACAACTATGGGAAGCATTGGTGTCAACATGGGCCGGCATCCCTGTGGAACGCTTTCGGCACTTTCTGGAGTCCAAGCCCCAATGAATGGAGGCATGAATGTTCTGAGGGCAAAATAGGGGATGCAACTCAATATTAGAATGGTGTTCCTAATGTGATCTATACTCAGTGTGTGTGATGGCCCATAGTTGTTAGCGTGAACTTGGAGTTCCATACACACTCCAGGCAGGAATGATCTGCCATTGCCCTCTAGTGGTTGCCTGTTTTACTACAGGCAGTGACATTATCGCTTGTAAATTAAATTACTCCTCTTTTTTTGGCTAAACAACAGACGAGGGGTGAGGCAATCAGGCTAGCCAGATGGCAATGAGAGAGATATGATAGCAGAGGATTCAGTACAGGCTAGCCAGATGGCAATGAGAGAGATATGATAGCAGAGGATTCGGTACAGGCTAGCCAGATGGCAATGAGAGAGATATGATAGCAGAAGATTCAGTACAGGCTAGCCAGATGGCAATGAGAGAGATATGATAGCAATTACTCTGAGGATTTGCTGATGTTTTTGTTGTACATCGAATACTAGATAGGCAAGTGGTTTTATAAATATAACATTATCCAATGTTCCTTTTTAGTAAGGAATGTAACATTACGCAACAAAGAGGTTCTTTGCCACAGCTTCAGTTTATGAGAGCGCTATGGTGTACATTCAACCTTTTATTTGTTATTAAACTTCATTATTTGTAACTGAATAGTGCAGCTCCATCCTTCCCTCCCTTATGTATCTGTTTACCAAACATCTCCCATTCCCTGTCTGTCTCTCCCTCCAGACGACCACAGAGAGGCGTCCTCTAGTGCCAAAGGCCACTGCCGCCTCCACGGCTCGAATTGCTGCCCCCAAAAACGGCACTGCCACCACGGCAACCAGTAAACCAGCCACGGCGACCCGCACGCCTCTCGCATCCCGCACTTCCGTCAGCGCACCTGCAACCAGACGCCCTCAGGGTGAGTCGCTATGCTACACACTTACACATTTTTGAACACGCGTACACACAAACACACACACACCATGACTTATTGTTTTGGGGATTCAAGGTGTCTGACGTCTAGCCAGCAGAGTACCAAACTGTTTCTCAAGACAATAACGGGGAGCAACAGGTTGAACTCTGATCTCTTCTGTTCTGCCTCTCAGCATCAAAGACTGACAGCAAGCCAGGAGAGGACAAGAAGCCCAGCACTCTGAAGTCAACAACAGGTACAGAAACACTCCTCCTCTCTCCTCTTCGCCCCCCTTCCCCCCTCTCTCTTATCTCCTCCAGCGCTAGTCCTTCAGCCAGACAGCCACAGTACTGTAACACCAGTTGAGGGATTGGGGGCAGAGAGAGACAGGAAATGAAGAGTGACAGTGTCATGCAGGAACACACAGATGAAGCATGTAGACCGGGACAAAGAGGTGGTGAAGTTGTCGAGAGAGAAGAAAACAGCAGAGTGTAAAAAGCTCAACACAGCACACTCTGAGGATTACACTCCCCTACTGTTGACATGAGCTGCTGACACTGCCACTACGTCTCAACGTTGCATAACCAGCAACGCAGGCAGAAGCTCGTTACTATACGCATAAAGAGGGGATGATTTTCTGATCCGAGCATGTCTTTCTGCTCAGAAATAAGACTCTTTCAGGACGGATTGGACGGATCTAAGACTTAAGTCCTCGGCAGGGTACATTTAGTTCATCACGTGATGTCCGTTAGACATTTGGGAAGTGGGATAATAAACGTTGCCGTGCATACTGGGGTTTATGTTGCTACAGAGCAGAAAGGATACCTGCCTGATGTATGTTCCCAAAAAGGTTTTTCAAATTGTTGCTAATAGCATATTAACCATCACCTGATCTTAATCACAGAATAGTAAGAGTAGCGAAGAGAGCAGGTCTATATAATTTCTCTGAACTGAGTTGAAGTATTTTAGCATCTAAACGGCTTCATTACCTGGTTGTTGATTGTCCTCTTTTCTCCTCCTCCTCCCTCCGTTCTAGCAGACTCCACCCGGCCCCGGACCAGCACCACCCGCAGCTCTATAGCTAGCACCACCAGCGCCACCCCCCGTGTCCGCCCCTCCACCACCAAACCTGCCCCCTCCTCCACAGTATCAGAGAAGAAGCCGGCTGTGCCCCGCGTCCCCCGTCCCACCCCCACCACCACGGGCAGTGCCAACGCCACGCGTACCACCTCCCGCCCAGGCACAGCCCCCACACCAGACATTCGCAATGTGCGCTCCAAGATCGGCTCCACGGACAACATGAAGTACCAGCCCGGAGGGGGGAAGGTAAGGGGTCGTGCATCAGTGGTAGATGCAGATACCCGTATCATTTATGCGGCTACACGCTTTAATATTTCCAAGGCTTATTGGTCAGGTTGTGTTTTATACATTAGTCATTATATTAGTCAAATATATATTGTTTCACAGATGGGCTTGTTTTACAGACATTGCCAAAACGATTTTGTGTAGGGCTCTGTAGTGTTCACAGTCTAATGCAGGCGTGTCAAACATATGTCCCGGGGGTCCTATCCGGTCCTTGGGTGGTTTGAGTAAAACATCAATTAACAGAACAAATTCTTTTGGGGGGGGGGATGAACTTGAATACTTTAAAATGATTAAATATACTTTAAAATGCAATGGAAACTGTGTAGAAATAAGAATGGACCTACATTCATACAGTTTCTTGACTGTAACTAGCTAATAATCACCCAAATGACTGTCAGGGAGCATCGGAAAATCAAAAACGATGGATAGAGGACTATTTTTTGCAAATTCTGGCGGCAAGGAAATACAACCAATTTTCAGTGCGGGACTCCAGATCTCATTGAAGACTGAATGTTGCCCCCGGGGCAAAATGAGTTTGACACCCCTGGTCTAATAATGGTTTTGCCTCCCTCAGACAGGTTATGTTCAGTAGTTGAAGCCCCAGCTAAGACGGAATTTTCCATAGTGCACTTCTCCTAATGCCACATCCCGTAGCAGAGCTTTCCCTGTTAACAACCCCTCCTAGTTCCTTCTCCCAGACAACTGGTCCCAGCTTGTCTCATATTTTACCCTTTGCGATCCAAAATAGTTCCCAGTTAACTTCAGTTAACTCAGTGACTTCCTCCATAAATCTCCATTTGATTCAATTCACCATCTTGCACTCATGCAGACATCTCACCCCATTCTCTACATCCACCTATACACTACTTTACCTCTCACATCCTTTTCCCTGGCCGAGATCCCTGATACATTAGAAGTCCTCCTAACACGCTTTTTAGCCAGATACACTATGCCTTCACTTCTACTGTCAAGTGTCAACATGGTGGAATAACCAAGTCCAACGTCGGAATGACCTATAACAACGTTGAAAGACATATGGTGCCACATGTTGAGCGATGGACCCCAAACTGCATGTCAAAGAAAATGCAGATTCTCTTTGTTCTCTGAAATAAACGGAGCCCTGCTGCTTTGGATACAGCATCAGAATAGAGGAGGTAGTTCTGCGGACTCCTGTGTCCTGTGTGTTGTATTGACCCAGGGTGGGGCTTGTCTCCCCAGGTCTCTGGCAGGAGCGACGCCCTGGCCAAAGGCTCCTCCTCCAAAGAGGCCAGCGAGGCCAAAGTGAGTTCACCCCCCCCCCCCCCCCCCCCCCCATATCTACCCCTTATCTCTTCAAATATCTCTCTCTTCCTCACCCTCTGTTTACTTACTACTCTCACTTTCTGTCTCTCTCTTTGTATATGTCTCATTGTGTTGTCTCTCACCCGCTCTTTCTCTGTCAACCTCTCTCTTTCGTCTCTTCCCCTTTCTCTCTCATTCTTTGTCTCTCGATCCTCTTGTAATTTTCTTCTTAAGTGAGATACATTTCCTCCAAGCTGTTCATCTCTCCGACCTCTGTTTTGTAGGTTAAAATATTGTGGTTTTTGCAGTTTTTTTTTTTATTGCCATATTTCATTGTTCACTCACTCATCTCTGGTTATCTGGTTATCTGGTTATCTGGTTATCTGGTTATCTGGTTATCCCTCATTCACTGCATGGACTGACTGACGGACAGCTGTCTAAAGCAGATGTTTAGGTGACTGACTCACCGACCAACCGACACCATACTGGTGCGCACCGGTGACTATGTCTTTACAGCCAGACAGTTCTGGAGTTACCAACATCAACGTGAGGTTTTGTGGAGGCGGACCACTCCCGAAGAAGAATCATGCCTTTGAAATACAATCCTTCTGATTCATGTTGCGTCTTCGGTTTCACCTCAAAAACATTTGGTTAGGTTATTGTTTACAGTAGACATGGAAGAACGGTCAATGAGATGCCAGATCAGGTGGCATACCCTCGGAGGGAAGGCACGCGTCCGTGGTAGAGCGCTAAGCATACTAACACACTGCCTTGCTACAATCTCTCTCCTCACAAGACTTCATACAGTAACGCAAGGCTACAATGTTGCTTGACAGCAATACGAATACTGTATATCCCTGGTTTTAAAATGGTCCTGAACCTAAAGCAAAGTATTAAAGTTGGCCTACCCTGTGGCAAAGTAGGGGCTGGAGAGCTGTGATAAGTCATTGTACAGAAGTGTATGTCTGCACTGTAGACGGAGGATCCGGACGGAGAGACTTTCCGAGTTCTGCTCCGTCAAACCCTCCACTAAAGCTCTCCATCCCCCTAATTGCCACAACATAATGATACCCAGAGGACTCCTATGGCTGTCAAGGATCTGAGCTTAAGCCTGCTACAGCCTAGTATCTGTTTATCTGTGTGGTTGTGTGTGGTTCCTTTGCTTAACTGTCAGCAGTGATTTCTAACTAAGATGTCTGTATGAAATGTAGTAATTCTCCTGTCTAAATCTAACTACTGGGTTTATGGGTTCATGGTACCAATGTCATGTTGTCACTGTGCGATTGTCCGTCTATGTGCCAACAAGTATGAATGTGTCAATATGGCAGGATATCACCAAAGTGAATTTTAAACGGAGACAATCACTTCAGCCATTCACTTAAGCCCATTAAAAGGGCATACAGTATGCATAGCAATATCACAATTCAGGCAGTCAGACACAGTTATAGTAATGATCACTGTAACAACACACGTTAGCACCAACATGCAATACATTACAGGTGAAACAATCACCGTGATAATACATTCACATGCCTGTTTCAATAATCTGTTTTAACACCGTAGCAATTGAGCATCTTCAAAGGGCAGGTGTGGATGTGGGACCCCGCATGCGTGTGTCAATAGACGTCTGTGTGTGTGTGGCCTCTAGATGCTTCTGCGCTCCTCTCATCCTTCCTCGTCACAGCTCGCCCCCACCAGACCCTCCCTCTAACCCCCACAGTGAATCTACTCTTCCTCTCTGCCTGCTCTATGCTTTGTAGGTTCAGATAGTCTCCAAAAAGCTGGACTTCAGCCACGTCACCTCACGCTTGGGTTCCAAGGACAATATCAAGCATGTTCCTGGTGGAGGGAAGGTTAGTACCGGACTGCGGCTTAGCTTGAATGGCCCCCAACCCTACACGGCCGACCGCACGTCATGACCACTAAAGAGCTCGTGGCGGGGGGGGGGGTTTATCTTCTGAAGACTCCACTGGAACAGGCTGAACATCACTCATACAAAAAAAAAAAACTTCTGCAGACCTCAAAATGTCTGAGTGACGGTTCTATCATTGACAAATTTGGTTTTAGTCTAGGAAATGCTAGAGTGCTGCCCCCCTTTTGGCACTGGCACAGTCATTGCCTGAAAGCATCGCTCCTGCCGAATGACACCACCGAACGCTTTTAAGACGTCACTCTTAATTCAGCGTTTTTTTTTGGGGGGGGGGGCTTGGCAATAAGAGGCTGTTGAATGATGTTGTTTTTGGACAGCATGGTGTCTCTAGCTAACCCTCCTCCGGAGTACCTGCTACTGTCCATGGCTTAGACCAGTGTTTCCCAACTCCAGTCCCTCCAACATCACACATTTTTGTTGTAGCCCCAGATAATACTCACCTGATTTAACTCATTGAGGGCTTGATGATTAGTTGACAAGCTTTTCCGGGGCTACAGTTGGGAAACACTGGAGTTGTAAAACACTGGCTTCGACTCTACCTGCCGCTGTTTCTAACTCACTCAACACCAATCAAACACCACCCTTACCTGTCTAACCACTGACCTGCCCAGACACTCAACTCTGATTGGCTCTCTATGCAGACTTCCTCCGTTGATTGGTTGTGCTCGTGCTGCTACTGTATGCGGTGGACACATGAGTACATGAGTTTTCCCAAGAACAGATGGCTAATGATAAAGCTGAATAGGTTCAACTGCATGGCGAAGAAGATGGCCGTCATGGATCTTTGACGGGTGGTCATTAATTTCCTCTTCTGTGTGTGTAACTGGGTCTAATGTATATTTGCAGGTACAGATACTCAACAAGAAGGTGGATCTAAGCAAAGTGACATCGAAGTGTGGCTCCAAGGTCAACATCAAACACAAGCCTGGTAAAGGCCCTCTTGGTAGACCTGTTGAGTTGCCATACTGAATGTACACTGTAATGCATGTGTTGTGTATGTTTCTGTGTGTTTTATTGACCAGAGCACGTTACTGTCATTATATGCTCAAGATGTTATTAAGGACCATTCAAATGTGACTACCAAAGATGATTATAATGATTAAGCAGAACAACAACTGATCTCTGTTCTGCGGACCTGTGCAGTGTGTATTGTCTGTGCTGTCCCATTGACTGTGTGTGTGTCCTGTAGGGGGCGGCGATGTGAAGATCGAGTCCCAGAAAGTGAACAACAAGGATCAGGCTAAGTCCAAAGTGGGCTCAATGGACAACCTCTGTCACGAGCCCGGTGGGGGCAACATCAAGGTGAGGTCACTGGACAAAGGACCCTCACACCGAGTGACTGCTTTATACACCTACTTTCACACTGACAGTTTACTGTCAGACACCTGTCCCCAGTATAGTCTATTACATCTGGTGCATCAGATCAGATGTTCAGCCTGTGTCAAATGGTATAGTCCAGAAAACAACTTGGAAATGTGATCTCCACAGTGATAGCATTCGGAAAACATTTTAGTGAAGATAGCCATTGAGCATGGCACAGGTACGGTAAGTTATTACAATACATGGTGGACAATACTGTCTGGAAAGTGTTGCTCCTCACAGGAGGGAGGGAGATACTTTCTTTAATGATACATCCTCATTTCATTAAATCCTCACCACCACCACCACCCCCTTCAAAAAGACAAATATCCCCTGTGCTGCTGACTCACCTTGTCCTTTACCCCACGATACAAAACAACATCACACACCAGAATAGTCTCAAGTCTTTAACTTTGAGTTTCGAGTCCTAAACAAGTCATAATGTGCTCTTCACCAAATGTAATAGAATTTAATATTTTTAACCAGAGTAATAGTTATTAGTATATTACATTTACGCAAATCATGAATGCTTTTAAAAATATCTATATATTTATTACTTTCCATGGAAACAATAGTGATCGACTATCGAGAATCGCTATGGGGCGATGTAGGCTTGTACACAATCGCCCAACCTTGTTTTAGGAACATCAGGCAAGATTTAGGCTACCAACTGCCTAGCCAGTTGTAGCTCAATCTGGGGTGCAATGATCACATTCCTGCACTGACTGGCTGTGTGGAGGCTCATTGGTTTAACGTTACGTTAGCCTACATGATACACGAAGCTTCAAATGTCAAACAGTTGGAAATTGTTGCGCCTCCGTCTGTAATTATCTTCCTGCATGTTTTGCAAGTTACAATCTGTTTTTTTGTTGATACAGCATCGTCTTTATATCCGAAAATAATAATTTGTGGTATCATCTTTCCAAGGGTTCCATCTGAATTCACCCGCCGACGTTCATCTGCACTGCCACGCACAGCTTTTTCTCAGCTGGCACAATTTGATTGGCTGCTGTCCGATTCAAACTGTAATCCGTTAAATGAAAAGTTGATGCGCTGCACACTTTTTTTAATAGCGTCATTTTTAAAATTTGGGCTTGGGGAGGTTATCAAGTCAGGTCGAGTCATAAGGCTCAAGTCCAAGTCAAGTCACGAGTCATTGGTGTTGAAGTCAAAGTCGAGTTGCAAATCATCATATTTGTCCAAGTCATATGACTCGAGTCCACACCTCTGGCGTGTTGTACTGATCTTACAAACTTTACCGGATCACAAAAAAAGCTTCAGCCTTTTTCCCTTCAGTATCATTCAGGAACCTTGACAGTTCCCTAACCTTGTACTTTGACCCCTCTGCCTGACTGACTGTCAGCTCTGGACCCATTGAGTCTGAAAAGAAAGCGACCTCCTCGTCCTTAGACTCACCCTCCGCATCCCCATCTCCCATCCTGACCACCTGCCCTTTCTCTCTAGCTGGCCCTCCCCCCAACACCAGGCAAAGGTACCTTAGTGCCTCTCCCCTCCCACCTCCTTTCTTCTCCCCCCTTTTCATTTTCCGCTTGACACCCTCCTCCACCACCCCTAGTCGCTTGCCCTTCCCCACTATGCTCTCCTCATCCACTAGCATAACCTGAATAGGCCCAGCCTCATCTACACCACCCTCCATTACATGACTAGACCCAGCCTTATCTACACCACCATCCATAGCCTGACTAGACCCAGCCTCATCCACACCACCATCTATAGCCTGACTAGACCCAGCCTCATCTACACCACCATCTATAACCTGAATAGGCCCAGCCTCATCTACACCACCCTCCATTACATGACTAGACCCAGCCTCATCTACACCACCATCTATAACCTGACTAGACCCAGCCTCATCTACACCACCCTCCATAACCTGCCTAGACCCAGCCTCATCTACACCACCATCCATTACATGACTAGACCACATAGAACACATACACATATTGACATGTTCTCAGTTGGTCCTCAATCACATTCTTTGGACACATACTATATGACTATTTCAGAGATGTTATAATATACCTGCACATACAGTACCTTTCAGCTTGCACCAGCAGTATACGCAACACTTACACAATCCATGATAACATGTTTCATTTGGTGCTCTCTGTGGTTTAGGTATGCACATTTCTTTTGAATGAAAATGGTGACAAAACCCAGGGTTTAATGGTGCGGGTGATGTGTAGTGTTGTGTTGAAACACACACGTTTACCAAACCATCTAGCTTCCAATGGATGTTGTTATTTATCCCTTCCCTTGTGGTCTTTTTGTGAAATAGAGACACGTGTTTTATGTACCCAGAGCTACAGGACACATAAGCCCCTGTCTAAAGATAATTATAACTATAATTATAATTATTCTAAAGAAATTTCAGATTAAATATAGCTGAAGAATATATTCCACATCCAAAGCTAGCTCTCATCTAATATGTTTGAGTAAATATAGCTTTTTATTTTCCACAATATTTGATTACCGTCAGACCACTGGACCTGTTTTAGCTTTTATGATTTTCTACCATTTTTACTTCCAGCATTGAAGACATCCTCAGCGCCTACCATGTTTTAATTGAGTACGCTTGTAGTTAATATCTCATCTGTCCTACTGTACACACACTGCAACCCCTTTTTCCATTCCATTGCAACCCCCCCACCCAATTGACACCCTGCTACTGTATGCATTTTTAGGCTGAGGGAGCCGAGGAGACGGCAGAGGAAAATGGGGCTCCCTCCAGTGATGCCTCAGCCAAGGTGCCAGGGCAGGCAAGCAGCCCCGCCCAGGAGAATGGGGTGAAGGAGGGTGCCCCCTGCGGAAGCCAGGGCATCCATGACCCCCAGGGCTTTGACTCGCGCATCCCTGAGACAAGTAAGTGTGCCGTCCAAACCGAACAGTCCCCTGTCTGTCCTCTCTCCACTAGGGCTGCGTCCAACTCCTTCCTCCTCATTGTCTCAGACTCCTATCCTTTGATGTGAGCTAATATGAGGCCTCCCAAATATGCTTTATGCTTGTCTGGTCTGGAGAGGGGCCTTATGAAGGGGCAAGTTGGGATACAAAAGAAGCAGAGATGGTCTCTTATCTAAATGACTTGGAGACTTTCATATTTATTTTGTGATTTACATGTCCCTGACCACCCCATTACCTTTGACTTCTTATTTTACAGGCTTCTAATTCTTCTTTGTGCTATCCATCTACCCTCTTCATCTTAACCCCCTCAACATCTCCTATGTCCCCACTCCTCTCTCCTTCTCTCCTCTTTCCCATTCTTTCTGTCCCATTTACACACTTCCTGCTGCAGATTGAGTCTTTCAAGCTCAACTTCCGCGAGAACGCCCGCTCTCGCACGGACCACGGCGTCGACATCATAACCTGGCCAGCCCCGGGAGACAGCCGCTCACACCCACAACGCAGCGTCTCTCTCAACGACTCCCTGACTTCTGCTGGCTACCCCCGCTGCCCCCTCCCCCCGCTGGGACAGGGGGGCAACGGCACACTAGCAGGACCCAGGTCATGACCCTCAATCCCACATCCAAACACCTCACCCATGTATCATTCTCTTACTACGCCTAAACCTGCGCTTACCTACCTACCGCTGTCCTGTGTTCCCTTTGGATGAGCTGACATTGTACATACAGTAGAGCAAGCTTCAAGCAGGTTGGGATAACATTGGGAGGGGAACGGAGGCTTGCCATGTTAACTGTGAAGTCTAATTCATGTTTCCTTACCTCTCCAAGAGCATAACATGGCAGTTGCAGCGTACAGTAGCAAAAATCAGTCTTATCCAGTATTACAGTACATCCTAGTGCCGTTTTAGTGAGAGTAATCTACCAGGCATCGCCAGCCCTGGACACACCTGTTTGGTTCACATAGACACCCCCAATGGGAAACCTTCCTAGACTCACCTGTGCGTTATGTACGCAGACTAATATGTGTGTAGTGCCCTTTTACTTGTGAGCATGTAGGGCTGTGGTGTGTTCCCAATAACCATTGATTCATTTACTCACTATTCACCAAACATCGACTCATTCACTCACTGCCTCACCTCCCTCCTCTCTCATATCCATGTACCCAGACCCCTCTTTTTCACTGTCCACGGGTTAAATACATTTTGTTTTTAAAGAGCACTCACAAAATATTAGTAAACTAGTAGACTGTACTTGAACAGTAGGCTATTTAACTCTCTTTAAACGGTGTGTTTGTGATGGTGTGTTTGATTGAATAATACTGTAACAATGAGCTGTGGCGTTCTGTTCTGTTTACGTTGACATTAGTTCATTTTCCTCATCAGCTTTAGTTGTAAGGTTTGTTTCATTGTTTTCTTCTCTTTCTCTCGCATATATTTTTCTGGAAACACAGGCATGAAGATGCGACTCCGTTTAGGGCGTTGAGACTGAGAAAAGCATGTCAGGGGTGTGACGAGGGAGACAGCGAACACTGAGGCGTAGTGACGTAAAGACGTGTCCTCTTCAGTGTGTTAAGACAACAATGTGATGTGTCAGAATAGTGCTGTCTCGGAAAACTCCAGAGGGTAATAGAATGTTAAGATGAATTACGTGAAGGAAAGTGTCTTGGAGGTTGGTGGAGCGATGTGTCTTGTACTGTACGTGCCTCCTGTCCTGCTTACCTGAAACTGGGATGGGACTCGGGCTGGAAGCTCAAGCTGATGGACCCTTGTCCCTGGAGTGACACAGACAGACAGAATGTCATAGTTGAAAATGAAACCGCATGGTGGCACTGTAGTTTGGTGCATGGTGGCACTGTAGTTTGATTAGGATTTAGAATAATCGTATTTTGTGACCAGTCCTGCTTGTTGTCCCGTTTCAGCTGTTTTCTGAGGGTTCTGGTAAAGTGTTATTGACAGTTATAAGAGGACTTGCTGAAGGACTTGTTGGAACATTATTAGAGGTTCTGCTGAAGGACTTGTTTTTGTCAGGCTGTTGGCAGTGGAACATTCAATGTGGCTTATTTTACTTGTAGTAATGTATCCAACAATTGCCTCCAATTGCCTTTTTAGTGCATGGCCAGGTAATATCATGCCCAGAGCAGAAAGCCTATGTGCATTATGACTTGCAGTGTTGTGGTTCAGTATATTTGTCCTTGGGGGCAAATAGTCGGTGTTGTATCTTCTTCTTCTTTTACAGTGGGCAGGAAGAAAATTGGGGGCTGTCAATTTGATTGTAAATTCTATTGCAGTTTGGTATATTATATAATTCAGCTATAAGTTCGTCATGTTTTTTAAATGTGTTGAGCTCAAAATAAGGACAGTACACCAGGTAACTCTTTTTGAGGAATGATCCCCCCCCCCCCCCTAATTTGAATCAAGATGTAGACCTACTTTAATATCCTCTTAAATCAGAGATATGGAAACTATTAAAATGACCTTAAATTCTTGAATATATTAAAGAGGGTGTGTGATGGTAATGTGTATTTCATGAAAGGTAAAGCTGTTTCTCCACACACTGATTTACTCCCATATTGTTCCTAGGATATCCATGAAATAGTGTTTAAAAGACATTGTAAAAATGTTTTCAAATGAAATGAATCACAATCTATTGAGATGTGTGGAATAGGCCTAATACCCAGAGCCAAAAAAAAGTCCATTTAAATGTTTTAAGAAAATGGTCAATACATTTTATTGTTATCAACAAGATGTTATTTCAAAATTGGAGAGGTTTGTTGATTTTGTAGTACAGCAGTGATTGTTGTAAGAGGAACGGCTGCTGAGGTGGATCGTAGTATCGCCTCTGGTGACACGATCCTCATCTGATAAGAGACATGTCAATATTCCCCCTGATCCTGACTTACCACACTCACCGGTATGTTCTCTCTGAGATTGCACACGGTTGTATATAAATAGATATTTGACTGTTTTATACACTATCGCCACAGGAAGAAAAAAACAATATGAAAACAACAATGATGGTAATAAGGATGTTACGTACAGCTTTTATGTTAATATGTCTTTAACAGTTTTAATGCTAAGGGGTATCATTATTGTTATTGAGCAAGTCTGCCTTTTTTCCAAGAAAAGGGCTGCTGAAGTGAAAGAATGTTATAGAGATATAATGTTCTATAGATGCAACACTTTTGTATTTATCTTGTGTTCCCATACCGACATGGTGGTTGGGTCAGTGGGGTGTGTTTGAGAGGTTATACGCTTGGGAGGCATAATGAGGTCTGGTCCAGTTTGTGGATTGCTGTCTATTGAACAGTGTTTATTTCACAAATTGTAAGAGTTTTGTTAACTTTCACATAACCTTTGTCCATCCCCACAACCCCAGTCTTAAGAAATGAAAATACTCTTATTTACAGGTAGACCTTCAGATGTGATTTTGACATTGTAGGATACAGTGACCTTCTTACGTTGATTTGAAAACAAGATACGTGCAACATGAAAGGGATTGAAACTGTGTAGAATTGCACTGTATAACATGCCATTGTGGCGCAGGGCTTCCTGTTAAAGCAGGAAGTGGGATTAGAAGTCAGGTCATATCTGTCATTTAGGAATATTGTTGCCCTTGCCCTACACGCACACACACACAGAAACACACACACACACTCTGTCCTGGAGTGTCATGGAGACGTCCGCGCCCTAACACACCCTTATGTAAGGCTAACAGTAGCTGTGTTACTTAGAGCTCTCCAGTAATGCTACAATGAGCTCCATAGATCTGCTTCTTCCGCTAGCGCACACCCAATGTGCAAGTGTACTCATAGAAAACACCTATTTAAGAGCATGCAGAAACAAATGGAATGTGTTCAGTAGACTTATGTCATTCGCAGAATTTGTCATTTGCAGAATTTGTTTTTTTTGTTTTTCATTCATTTTGAATTGACATTTTTGGTTTGAAAGAAGTGTTTATTGTGATTAATTGTTAATTAGTGATGTGATTATTAAACATTAAAAAAACTAAATGTTTAAGATATTGTGCTTGTCTTTTGATCAGTTACGTTATCCTCTCTGTCCTCTTTTAGGCATAATATAAGCCACATGGCCTATAAGCCAGGTCACTGCTAAAACAACTGAAACACTTGAGTAAATGTGGTACACAAAGTATACTGAACAAAAATATAAACACAACATGTAAAGTGTTGGTCCCATGTTTCATGAGCTGAAATAAAAGATCCCAGAAATGTTCCATATGAACAAAAAGCTTATTTCTCTCGTTTTGTGCACAAATGTGTTTACATTCCTGTTAGTGAGCATTTAACACTCTGCCAAGATAATCCATTCACCTGACAGGTGCGGCATATCAAGAAGCTGATTAAACAGCATGATCATTACACAGTTGCACATTGTGCTGGGGACAAAATGTCACTAAAATGTGCGCTTTTGTCACACAACACAATGCCACAGATGTCTCAAGTTTTGAGGGAGTGTGCAATTGGCATGCTGACTATATGAATGTTCACCAGAGCTGTTGCCAGATAATTGAATATTAATTTCTCTACAATAAGCCGCCTCCAATGTCGTTTTAGAGAATTTGGCAGTATGTCCAACCGGCCTCACAACTGCAGACCACGTGTAACTACGCCAGCCCAGAACCTCCACTTCCAGTTGCTTAACCTGCGGGACCGTCTGAGACCAAGCCACCCGGACAGTTAATTATATTTATGTCTGTAATAAAGCCCTTTTGTGGGGAAAACTCATTCTGATTGGCTGGGCCTTGCTCCCCAGTGGGTGGGCCTATGCCCTGCCAGGCCAACCCATGGCTGTGCCCCTGCCCAGTGATGTGAAATCCATAGATTAGGGCATAATTAATGTATTTCAATTAACTGATTTCCTTATACTGTATGAGCTGTAACTCAGTCAAATAATTGAAATTGTTGCATTTTGCATTTAAATTTTTGTTCAGTATATATTGAAAGCAGGTGCTTCCACACATGCGTGGTTCCTGAATAGTGGCGATTTTAGCATGTACATCTTGGTGGGGAAAACTCAACCAATTTTTTTAAATGCATGCCAGCAAAGCCACTACGCAACATTTGATTATTTTATTCGACTTACAGTGCATTCAGAAAGTATTCAGACCCCTTGACTTTTTCCACATTTTGTTACGGTACAGCCTTATTCTAAAATGTATTAAATAATTTTTTCCCCTCATAAATCTACACATTGCTTTTGCAACAGCCAATGGGGATCCTAATAAAATACCAAATACCCCATAATGACAAAGCGAAAACAGGTTTCTAGAATTTTTAAAAATTCAGCTCAGATGCATCCTGTTTCCATTGATCATCCTTGAGATGTTTCTACAACTTGATTGGATTCCACCAGTGTTAAAATTATTTGATTGGACATGATTTGGAAAAGCACACACCTGTCTATATAAGGTCCCAGAGTTGACAGTGCATGTCAGAGCAAAAACCAAGCCATAAAGTCGAAGGAATTGTCCGTAATTTTGGAACTACCAAGACTTACTTGAGCTGGCGGCCCGATCAAACTGGGCAATCGGGGGAGAAGGACCTTGGTCAGGGAGGTGACCAAGGTCACTCTGACAGAGCTCTAGAGTTTCTCTTTGGAGATGGGAGAATCTTCCAGAAGGACAACGGTCTGTGCAGCACTCCACCAATCAGGCCTTTATGGTAGAGTGGCAAGTCGGAAGCCACTCCTCAGTAAAAGGTACATGACAGCCCACTTGGAGTTTGCCAAAAGGCAAGGACTCTTAGACCATGAGAAACAAGATTATCTGGTCTGATGAAACCAAGATTGAACTTTTTGGCCTGAATGCCAAGCGTCATGTCTAGAGGAAACCTGGCACCATCCCTACGGTGAAGCATGGTGGTGGCAGGATCATGCTGTGGGGATGTTTTCCAGCGTCAGGGACTGGGAGACTAATCAGGATCAAGGGAAAGATGAATGGAGCAAAGTACAGAGAGATCCTTAATGAAAACCTGCTACAGAGCGCTCAGGATTTCAGACTGGGGTAAAGGTTCGCCTTCCAACAGGACAATGACTATGCACACAGACAAGACAACGTAGGTGTGGCTTCAGGACAAGTCTCTGAATGTCTTTGAGTGGCCCAGCCAGGGCCCAGACTTGAACCCGATTGCACATCTCTGGAGAGACCTGGAAATAGCTGTGCAGCGACGCTCCCCATCCATCCTGACAGAGCTTGAGAGGATCTGCATAGAAGAATGGGAGAAACTCTGCAAATACAGGTGTACCAAGCTTGTAGTGTCATACCCAAGAAGACTCAAGGCTGTAATCGCTGCCAAAGGTGCTTCAACAAAGTACTGAGTAAAGGGTCTGAATACTCACAGTACCAGTCAAGATTTGGACACACCTACTCATTCAACGGTTTTTCTTTATTTGGACTATTTTCTACATTGTAGAATAATAGTGAATACAAATAACACATATGGAATCATGTAGTAACCAAAAAAAGTGTTTCTTCATAGTAGCCACTCTTTGCTTTGACAGCTTTGCACACTCTTGGTATTCTCTCAACCAGCTCCATAACCTGGAATGCATTTCAATTAACAGGTGTGCCTTGTTCAAAGTTAATTTGTGGAATTTCTGTCCTTAATGCATTTGAGACAATCAGTTGTGTTGTGACAAGGAAGGGGTGGTATACAGACGACAGCTCTATTTGGTAAAAGACCAACTCCATATTATGGCAAGAACAGTTCAAACAGGCAAAGATAAATGACAATCCATCATTACCTTAAGACACGAAGGTCAGTCAATCTGGAACATTTTAAGAACTTTGAAAGTTTCTTCAAGTGCAGTCGCAAAAATCATCATGTGCTATGATGAAACTGGCTCTCATGAGGACCGCCAAAGGAAAGGAAGACCCAGAGTTACTTCTGCTGCAGAGGATAAGTTCATTAGAGTTACAGTACCAGCCTCAGAAATTGCAGCCCAAATAAATGCTTCACAGAGTTCAAGTAACAGACACATCTCAACATCAACTGTTCAGAGGAGACTGCGTGAATCAGGCCTTCATTGCCACAAAAACACTACTTAAAGACACCAATAAGAAGAAGAGATTTGCTTAGGCCAAGAAACACGAGCAATTGACATTAGACCGGTGGAAATCTGTCCTTTGGTCTGACTAGTCCAAATATGAGATTTTTGGTTCCAACCGCCGTCTCTTTGTGAGACGCAGAATAGGTGAACGGATGATCTCTGCATGTGTGCTTCCCACCGTGAAGCATGGAGGAGGTGTGATGGTGTGGGTGTGCTTTGCTGTTGACACTATCTGTGATTTATTTAGAATTCAAGGCACATTTAACCAGCATGGCTACCAAAGCATTCTGCAGGGATACGCCATCCCACCTGGTTTGTGCTTAGTGGGTCTATCATTTGCTTTTCAACAGGACAATGAACCAAAACACACCTCCAGGCTGTGTAAGGGCTATTTGACCAAGAAGGAGAGTGATGGTGCGGCATCAGATGACTTGGCCTCCACAATCACCCAACCTCAACCCAATTGAGATGTAAGGGTCGACGTTTTTACGTCTTCACTATTATTCTACAATGTAGAAAATAAAGAAAAATCCTTGAATGAGTAGGTGTGTCCAAACTTTTGACTGGTACTGTAAATGTGATATTTCAGTTTTATTTTTAGAAATTAGCAAACATTTCTAAAAAACAGTTTTTGCTTTGTCATCTTGGGGTATTGTGTGTAGGTTGATGAGGAAAAAAACGATTTAATGAATTATAGAATAAGGCTATAAGGTCACAAAATGTGGAAAGGTCAAGGGGTCTGAATACTTTCCGATTGCACTGTATGTGGTCTGAAAAGGAAGGAAAATACAATCATGAGGATCCACTTTTATAGACAATGTACCAGCGCACAGAAAGCGCATTTCTCAAACAAACAAAAAATGCGCAATATCAACTGGAATTATATTACAGTATATTACTGAACTTTTTGTTGGCAAAAAATATTTCAATGGGAAGAGACTGTCACTGACAAACATGGTTACAGACCCAACATCATGATAAATAACGGGGGAATATAAGCAGACAATGAAAGCTCTTACAATATTCGATCATGCCATTTGTCTAAAACACCAAAAACAGTAGGCTACATTCTGAGGAGAGGGACCACATTTTTAGTGTGAGACAGGCTACTAACAGGTACACAATATACACTTAGTATTACTTTCTTAGCTACTGTATACTAAACATATCTTCCTGCCATATTATATCATTTATGCAGCAGACATATTGTTGGGACTCACCGTTGTTGTGCTGTACTCACTTGAACGTGGCGTGGCGGTCCTTCTTGTGGGTAAAGTTGTCATCAAATCGTGTCATCAAAGTCTGGCATTCTCTGGATTTATGGTACTTTCAAAACAACTGGGAACTCGGGGAAAAAAACAAGGTGGAATCATGACTTCAGTGATCTTCAGACACAATGATCAAGTGATTCCTCTCATCAACACAAATTCGACAATGGAGTATCTATTAGCTACATGGTGAAATTCAACCACACATGTTTATTTTGTTGTATATATTTTTATTCAAGTTTTACAAAAATGTTCATCAATGTAAGTACAAAGATGTTACCATATCCCAACTGCCCTCCCTCCACACAACACATTCACCAAACTTGCTTGGACTGGATAGCATTATATTGATGACTGTATTATGTACCTATTATGTAATGACTACTGGAAATACCTACTGGGAAACATTAAAGCATCTCATCAGAGGGGAGCCTCTGCAAGCCATTGAAGCATGATATAAATGGTTGCCATTTTTTAACAAATGTATCATTGGAACCCCTAAGAGAATACTTACATCGTTAAGCTATTGAGAAATAGAGTGGGGCTGAACAGACTTCCACTGGAAAATAATTCTATGCCGAGCTGATAGGGATGTAAAAGCAACCATATCGGCGTGTTTTGGGTCCAAGGAGAACAAGCCTTCTGGAATACCAAAAACAGCTATCGGGACATGGCTGCAGGTTCATTTCAAGCACCTCATATACATTTTTAAAATAGAATCCCATTCATTTTGTAGTTTAGAGCATTGAATAAACACGTGACAAAGGTCACATGCTGAGACATGACATTATCACACATCATTTACATATATTTCAGAGAATCTGGATTTGGAAAAATACACTATGTAAAACCTTAAATTGTATGAGACCAAGACAAATCGCCTCATCCCACCACTATAGTGTAAATTCAACACCCATTTCTCGTTCCCAAGCAGATTTAGTTTTGTTGGTGGAGTGTTTGTCATATGACATAATACACAGATAGATCTGAGAAATGACTGCTTTCTGTTGAGGTAATATAGAGTCAATATGCCATCCCAGGGTTGGCAAGGGGGCGGAGAAGGGTAGCCAGAAAATTGGGAGGAGACACAATGCCTGAATCTGAAGGTAACGGAAAAAGTGAGATGGAGGCAAATAGTATTTAGAGGCCAGGTTGGGAAAACTAGAAGAAATTCAATTTACATGTCTTGGAAGGACTTAATAACTTTCCTTGTCCAGTAAGAGAAAACATTATCTATTGGGGAAGCGGGGAATAAGTCATTCTTATCAATAGGACCTATAGTAGATGCAGAGGAGAAAATGCTGTCGAAACTGGTACCAAATCTTAACTGTGGAAAGCACTACAGGATTGCCAGTATAGTGAGAGTGGGGCGCTGGGAGAGAGATGCAGAAATACAAGAATGTGCCTCTAGGTGGCACCATAGGGTATCTGGAGCATGTAACCAGAATGGCAAGTTCTGAAAGTTTGCTGCCCAGTAATAGCATAAAAAGTGCAAGCCCTCGACTAAACTTGCATCTCTGAAGTAAAGAACTACTGACTCTGGGTACCTTTCCCCCCAAGAATATTTGGTAACAGCCTGATTGAAAAACGTTGGTAAAAACAATGGGATAGATTGAAACAGATAAAGGGATTTGGGTAAACTGTTCATTTTTACAGTATAGTATAGTATAGTATAGTATAGTATAGTATAGTATAGTATAGTATAGTATAGTATAGTGGTAAGCTACTGTAACCCATCTCTGAAAATCAGATTTCATTTGTGTAAGGATGACACAGCCCCTTGACCAGGTCAGCAGAGTTCAGACCCATCAGATATGCAGCTTTGTCAATATCTGGAAAGGCAAAGTTTTACGACTGAAAGATTTTTAGATTTTTCAGACACTACTGCATAATGAAGTGAGAGGTTTTAAATCCTCAGCACTCACCCTCAGTGCCATCTGCCTCTGCTTGCTCCTCCCGCTGCTTATTCTTGAACTTCGTGTTGCCGTAGTGCATGATGCCACCAGTCAGCTTATAAATGCCATTAATCTCTTCTTGGGCAAATCCAAGCACATTAAAGGCATCCTACTTCCAAATGAAAGGTCATTGTTTAGCATTGGAGAAGGGGTTGGAATATTATTGCATATACAGAGTATAGATATATTATTCACATCAGTAGCCATTAGCTCATCTGCATCATTGGGGAGGCAGGTTGGACTAGTAACCGAAAGGTTGCAAGATTGAATCCCCGATCTGACAAGGTAAAAATCTGTTGTTCTGCCCCTGAACAAGGCAGTTAACCCACTATTCCTAGGACGTCATTGAAAATAAGAATTTGTTCTTAACTGACTTTTTTTAGTTAAATACGTTTTTTTAAAATTAATTAATCGGAGTTACAGCAGTCTCTCCTTGGGAGATGAAGGCATAGTCATAGGGATTGCTGGTGATGAGTAGCATTTCTTAAAAGAATTGAATAGCTCAGTTTAATTTGTGTTCATGCTGTGGTATAGGTCATAACATAATATACTCAGTATTTGGATAGGTGTGAATTAGAAAATTGCTATTGTGTTATATTATAAATAGATGACAAATTAGCCATAATCAAGTTTCGAAAAACTGCACTACATTTTGGGGGTTTAGAACAGAGCAGAAGACATATGTAAATGATTTGCTGTAACAGACAATAAAGTTGTTTTCTATTCTAACCGACCCAAAACAATGCCCCAAGTGGTCATCTAGTCAGACTTTGGAGGCGCGCCGCCGCAATAAGTGGGGTGTGGCTGTTGCTGTCTCTCAAGTTGTTGGCTTGTGGGGTCTAACCTTAACTCTGTCTTGGTTATGCCACATTGTTTCCCTCCCTTTGTCCTTCAGTACAACTATATCCCAGTGAAATTCCTGCTGAGTGCCAGCCTCTGATTGAGATGGACAGCTTGTGAGGTTCATTGATATCTGAGATTAGCTAGCAGTCTATAAAAATGTCTATTCACGGAAATTCGGTCACACATAAACAAAGCAATTTAAGATCATTACTATAATAATTAGGACAATGATCGTCCTCGTATTCTCGCGGGACAGATATCTCAGAGACCAAGAATGCAAAGGTAACTGAACTAAATGACTATAGCCCCATAGCACTAATTTCTGTCATCATGAAGTGCTTTGAGAGACTAGTCAAGGATCATATCACCTCCACCTTACCTGTCACCCTTGACCCACTTCAATTTGCTTACCACCCCAATAGGTCCACAGACGATGCAATCACTATCACACTGCATACTGTCCTATCCCATCTGGACAAGAGGAATATGTAAGAATGCTGTTCATTGACTACAGCTCAGCATTCAACACCATAGTACCCTCCAAGCTCATCATTAAGCGTAAGGCCCTGGGTCTCAACCCCGCCCTGTGCAATTGGGTCCTGGACTTCCTGACGGGCCGCCCCCAGGTGATGAAGGTAGGAAACAACATCTCCAGTTCGCTGATCCTCAACACTGGGTCCCCACAAGGGTGCGTGCCCAGCCCCCTCCCGTACTCCCTGTTCACTCATGAATGCGTGGTCATGTACGCCTCCAACTCAATCATCAAGTTTGCAGACGACACAACTGTAGTAGATTGATTGATTATCAACAACAACGAGACAGCCTACAGGGAGGAGGTGAGGCCTCTCGGAGTGTGGTGTCAGGAAAATAACCTCTCATTCAACGTAAACAAAACAAAGAAGATGATCGTGGACTTCAAGAAAGAGCAGAGGGAGCACCGTTCTATTCACATCGACGGGACAGCAGTGGAGAAGGTAGAAAGTTTTAGCGTAAATATCACTGACAAACTACAATCGTCCACCCACACAGTTGGTGTGGTAAAGAAAACGCAACAGCGGCTCTTCAACCTCAGGAGGTTGAAGAAATTTGGATGGTCACCTAAAACCCTGACAAACTTTTGCAGATGCACAATTGAGAGCATCCTGTCGGGCTGTATCACCGCCTGGTACAGCAACTGTTAGATATTACCTGTTAAATATTGCTGTCGGAACTAGAAGCACAAGAATTTCGCTACACTTGCAATAACATCTGCTAACCATGTGTAGGTGACCAATAAAATGTTATTTGATTTGAACATGGAACTTTTTTGACTTTGTAACGCTAATGCTTAAAATAATCATAAAAATCTTCTCATGGACTAAAAGTCAGATTCCCTCAGAATGTGGTCTTTGGTCTCATCACAATAGTTTGATTAAATAACATTGATATATTCAAAGATGGCAACAATATACCAGTAGATGAATATATTTCAAAAATCTTCTTCTCATGAACCATAGGACCAATTGACACCAAATGTGGAATAAAGGTCCATGGTACTTGTCTTAAATTAGTTTCAGTGGATATATATTCACTGGAAACCTTAGATGGCTGCACCAGACCAGGTGGTGGCACTACAGATGTCATTGACACCAGTGGCACCATAGGATACTAGAGCAATAACTATTGATCAAGTAGACCATGTCTCGTGTAAATTAATGATAGATTATGCAATGAAAATAATGCTGAACCTTTTTCACAAATCTTAACATGAACTATTAGTCAAATTGACCCCATAATTGGTTTAAAATCAATAAGTGGCCTAGTGGTTAGAGTGTTTGGCCAGTAACAGGAAGGTTGCTGGATCAAATCCCTGAGCTGACAAGGTAAAGATCTGCTGTTCTGCCCCTGAGCAAGGCAGTTAACTCACTATTCCCTGGGTGCTGTGGATGTCGATTAAGGCAGCCCCCTGCACCTCTCCGATTCAGAGGGGTTTGGTTAAATGCGGAAGACACATTACAGTTTAATACATTCAGTTGGACAACTGACTAGCTATCCCCCTTACCTAATGAAGTAAAGAATGGTTACCTGCAGCACTCAAAGATATCCAACTTCCTGCAGTAGACTAAACTTCCCTTTCGTCATCCTTGTGGGATTGACAAATAAACATGGTAATGCTTTCACTGATTGCACATAAAGAAATCTAGTTCCTACATAAGAGTGCTTTCTTGTTATCCAACTAATCTTGTGTCCTTTCTGTTATCCTGTGAACCCGATTCATTGCTGCTCAAAGCTATATGTTATTTGTGTGTTTCCTAGGCTCCTGACTTGATTGTGTAACTGCTTGGTCTTGTAATGCAGGGATCCTTAGAAAAAGTGCATGTGGTCTCAATGGGACCCTCCTGCTTAAGCGGCACTCGTCTCCTTTTCACCTCATTTAAAACCTGATAAATTAAAGAAAAAATATTAACCGAGACTCACATTTTACATATACATGGGGCCCTTCAGGGTGTGTACTTAGTCCCCTCCTGTACTCCCTGTTCACGCATGACTGCACGGCCAAGCAGGACTCCAACACCATCATTAAGTTTGCTGACGACACAACAGTGTCTGATCACCGACAACGATGAGACGGCCTATAAGGGAGGTCAGAGAACTGGCAGTGTGGTGCCAGGACAACGACCTCTCCCTAAATGTGAGCAAGAAAGGAGCTGATCGTAGACTACAGGAAAAGGCAGGCCAAACAGGCCCCTATTAATATCGACGGGGATGTAGTTGAGCGGGTCGAGAGTTTCAAATGCCTTGGTGTCCACGTCACCTACGAACTATCATGGTCCCCCAACACTGTCTGAATTCCAATAATTATTTGGCTTCACATCACACAATAGTCCAGGGTAGGTTTGTTAGCTGATAATAAATAAATTCTACAATAGTTTATTTGCTAATATCACATTTTTGATTGAATATTGTCTTTAATGTTGGTTCACCTGCATATTTGATTTAATAATAATCCATTTCTAATTAAACCACACAAATCCTTAGTTTTATGCCAACAAAATATGATTTGCTCATTGGTATTGGCAGGTGTTTCACTTCGTCTAATTAGTTGTTGTTGTTTTCTTTACAATATTTCTGTTCATTTAGGGGACCCAATTTGTCTCAGAAGCACCCCAGACACAAAAGTGAGAGATGTTTGTCTGTCTTCATGATGCCTTGTGAGGTAAGTTACCAGTATATTATGAAAACCAGTGTTAACTTAATTTTGTTGAATAATAGTGGATTCCATACCTGTTCATAATAGAATCAAGCAATACACAGAGGGGCTGTTTAACTTGACTTTATTCTTTATTCTGCTCATGTTACATGGAGAATAGAGAAACAACTAAAGCACTACAGTCAGGAGATTTTCAGAAAGGTCCATCCGAGAGCTTCACTCTTCATCATGTCCTTTCTGTGACAGAAGATCGATGAAGGTTCAAATGTAATAAACACTAAAAACAGTCTTACAATATTCTGTGCGTTGTCAACTATATATTAAACGATGGGTCTCCTTGTTTGAGTGTATAGAATACAATATAAATATCATGAATTACACCAACTCTGTCTACTAGTAAATGAAAGATTCCAGAAAAATATTTAAATAAGCAAAGATGTCCGGCATTTATCACAATAAATATATCATCACACAATAACTCACCAACTGAAACTAAAATTTGTCATGCTTTTGAAGATGTTTTTTAACCCATGACAGGGCACAATAATATGAATGATAGTATGTTTATTGGAGATCAAATACTTGAAAAGCAATTAAGGTTGGGGCTGTCGTCATACATGATTTGAGTTTGCAAATTATAACCAATATAATTCATCTGATTGAAAGAACTGACCTGGGAGCCAGCATCACAACTCTTGGCCTCACTCCTCATCCTTTCCTTTCTGTGACAGAGAAGATAGATTGATTACCAGAACATTTAAATTTGACTGTGTACCGAAAAACATTTTACTACCAAATATTGTGTACTCTGGTTGAAATTGTACCATGTGGAACTTCAACAGGTATGTATAGTTACTTGGTAACAATGTAACAGATGATCCATGTATTACTTATTTTCTTCAGGAATCAATGAGTTAATATCGAGCATCCAAATGACCATTAAACAGTCCAAGATACCACAAAGTTTAGGCATTCCCATACATTAAATTGAAACAGCAACTTCACGGACCTTGGAACTGGCATCACGACTCTTGGCTCTCATCTTGTTGACCTGAGACTCAGCAATATCAGCCCTCTCTTCTGCCTCATCCAGTTCATGCTGAATCTTACGGAACTTGCCCAAATTGGTATTGGCTTGTTCCTCCTGTGAAAAATGTTAAATATGATCTAAATTTCTAGCAAACAAAACAATTAGAAAATTCCAGATGCATCAGTTGGATGATAGAAGGTTACTTACAGCCTCCTCTGAAGTTCTCTTGTAGGATTTGACCTTCAGCTGCAGTTTGTCCACCAGGTCCTGCAGGCGGCTCAAATTCTTACGGTCTTCCTCAGTCTGCACACAAAAAGAAGGGAAGAAATAGTAATGCAGTAGATATATCTTACATTTCATTCTGAGCATGTTAATGTAATTGTGCATTGTCAAGTTAAAGTATATCATGTACCTGGTATGTGAGCTCCTTGATGCGTCTCTCATATTTACGGACTCCTTTCACAGAATCACTGCTCCTCCTTTGCTCCAGTTCCACTTCAGTCTCCAGCTCTCTCACCTAGAAAGATATGATCGATGTTAACACACCATTTACATTTATTTTCTTAGTTACCACTACTTTCAATATTGGAGCAAGAAACATTTGTGACATTGAATTAATAGAAGAGAATATAGCTTAGACACTTACTCTGGCCTCCAGCTTCTGGATCTGCTTCTTGCCCCCCTTCATGGCGATTTGTTCAGCTTCATCCAGGCGGTGCTGCAGGTCCTTGATGGTCTGCTCCATGTTCTTTTTCATGCGCTCCAGGTGAGCACTGGTGTCCTGCTCCTTCTTCAGCTCTTCTGCCATCATGGCAGCATCAGTAATGGCCTTCTTGGCCTTTTCCTCTGCATTTCTACACTCCTGCACGGCCTCCTCCACTTCATTCTGAAGCTGGGATGTGTCACCCTCTAGCTTCTTCTTCTGGCTCAGTAGGCTGGTGTTCTACACATATATATATGACAAATGATGTTTATATTACCTATACGTACCTCAAGAAGCAGACATTTAAAGATGGAATCCGTACTGGGGGAAACAGTGACACTGTCCTTCCAAACACCATTGTTATTGTTTTGTTTTGTTGACAAAGCAGAGGTGAGGAGCGTTGCACAACATGGTACAGTACATTTTCTGCTGTTTTATTGTGCTTTCAATGACGTCCAAATGGAAAAAACAGTGTTTGTTGTTTGCAGTAACTACTTTGTTGTTGTAATATTGCAAACAGATGTGTCAGTTTCACCATTAATCTTTAAGGAGAATACAAATTGTTATGTATCACCGACTTACCTGTGAGTGGAGCAGCTGAACTCTCTCACTAACATCCAGCAGTTCCTGCTCAGCTAGTTTGCGGCCTCTCTCAGTCTGCTCCACCAGGGCTCTCAGCTCATCCAGTTCAGCCTGCATCAGGTTGTTACGTCTCTCCACAATGGCAATGTTCTCCTTCAGGTCATCATTGCTACGAAGAGCATCATCCAGCTGCAGTTGAGAATCCTGTAGAAAGAATCAATGATTTGACTATATTTATTTGTATTGTTTCACAGTGTGGTTTTTCTTTTTCTGAATGCACACGCAATGTTTTTAATTCAGTGGTGTGGAAGTAATACCTTCAGATGGGAATGGAGACCCTTAAGTTGCTTCTGGGCCTCAGATGCCTGCCTGTTGGCCTGGCTGAGCTGGATCTCCATCTCATTGAGATCTCCCTCCATCTTCTTCTTCAGCCTGAGAGCTTCATTCCTGCTGCGAGTCTCTGACTCCAGGGAGCTTTGCAGGGTATCCACAACTCTCTGCTGGTTCCTCTTATTCATCTCCATTTCCTCATCCTTCTCCACCAGCTTCCGTTCAATGTCAGCTTTCACCTGATTGAACTCCAGCTGAGCTCTCAGGATCTTCCCTTCCTCATGCTCTAGGGAGGCCTATGAGAACACAGCCACCCATTGTTTGTAAAATCTTAATTAAATGTTGGCACTTTCACTATCTGTAAATGTTTTCTATTCTCACCTCAGCTTCCTCTAGAGCAGACTGTATCTCAGCCTTCTCCTGCTCCAGCTGTTTACGGATCTTCTCCAGTTCATGGATGCTCTTTCCTCCTTCACCAAGCTGCTCAGTCAGGTCAGAAATTTCCTCTGTGGAAAAATATAGTTGTACATCAGAATCTTTTCTCTATAACATATCGATATTTTATTGACTAAGTTTTATAGGCTATTCATTCTTATGCTCTGACCTTGGAGGTTCTTGTTCTCCCTCTTCATGGTCTCAAGATGATCCAGAGACTCCTCATAAGAGTTCTTGAGTTTGAAGAGCTCAGTGCTGAGAGATCTGGCCTCTTTCTGGGAGCTCTCCAGCTCAGTCTGAGACTCCTCAAACTTCTGCTTCCACTCAGCTAGGACCTGAAAGTCATACAGGTGTTTTAAGTGGTTTGAATACAGTGTATGATTAAGATAAAATATATGTGGAAGGACCACGAGAGGGCAGGCTCGGCTCACGGATAGTAGCCCAACATGGCATGGGAGACAAGGTAACCAGAGGCAATTAAGCACAGCTGACGGTACTAATGACATATTCTCCTTCCCCTATAAGAGAGTATGTAACCAGCAGAGAGGGGGGATAAACTATCTCTGGAAGGTTGTCAGCCGACGACATAGCCCAATGATTTAATTTGATTGCTTTTCTGATTTTCGTGACCAGGTTGCCTGCTGCTAGCTTGGCATAATGCTATGCTAGGCTATCGATAAACTTACACAAATGCTTGTCTTGCTTTGGCTGTTAAGTATAATTTCAAAATCTGAGATGACAGGGTGATTAACAAAAGGCTAAGCTGTGTTTCACTATATTTCATGATTATGAATATTTTGTAGAACATATTTTTTGTCCGTTGCGTTATGCTAATTACTGTAGTTGATGACAACGCTCCCGGATCCGGGATAGGTAGTTACAAGAATTGAGCTAAGAGCGGCTGCTCACGCCATCTTACCTCGTCTCTCCAAGGAGGATGATATTGAGGCCTTTCTCATGACCTTCGAAAGGACGGCCACCTTGGAAGAGTGGCCGCCCACAGAATGGGCGAGCGCATTAGCCCCTCTTTTTACCAGGGTGGCTCAGGAAGCCTATTTTGACCTGGATTCCCGCGAAGCTGCGGACTATGGGTGACTAAAAACCGAGATCCTGTCCCGGTACCAGTTGACTGCCAGAGGTAGGGCCGTAAAGTTCCATCAATGGACCTATACAGCTGATCAACCCGTCCGTGCCCAGATCTTTGCATTAATACGACTGACGAAACAGTGGCTAGAACCTGGAAAGGGAGGAGGACATTTAATAGAGACCCTCGTAGTGGACAAGATATTGAGGGAATTACCCAGTGACTTAAAAAGGGTTGTGGGGCAAGCCAACCCGTTGTCAGCCGACGACATAGCCCAGGCGGTGGAAACATATCGGTCTACAGGGGAGTTGTTAAAAAGTGACAAGGAAGAATGGAAGGATTCTTCCAATCCCGTACCACGACTCACCCCGGCACGTCCGCCACCGAAACGTCCAAACCCCCTCCGGAGGTGGGAGAAGTCAGCCACCACACAGCTGGGTCGGTGTTATAAATGTCAGTGTCCCGACCATTATGCCCCACAATGTCCTAGCAAGGACGAGACCATGGTCACGGAGTCATCACTGCCTACCCCCACACATCCTGTTTTGAGGGGGTAGGATCAACACGGTTGGTTAGCAGAAATAGCCCCAGAGATTCCGGTTTGAGACGAAGGACAAGATGTGGTAGCCATTTTCGACTCGGGAAGTATAGTTACATTAGTAGAGGAGCGGATGGTGACCTCCGCAACACTGCTACCAGACAAAGTAGCCGTATGTATCCATGGAGACACCCACTATTATCCCACTGTGAATCTGCCTATTCTCACTCCAAAAGGAAGGTGTACAGGGAAAGTGCCCCAGCTGAAGGTGCCATTATTGATCGGGGGAGACTGTCACCTATATAAGGAGCTTCGGCAGATGACATTATGCACGGGAAGAAGGGGGACAGGAAAGAAGAGAAAATCCAAGCCAGAGGTAGTAGTCCTAGAAGGAGACATAGCCGCGTCCTCGACCTCTGCAGCAGAGGACGAAATAGCGACCCAACGTTTACGACAGATATTCCAGGAAACCACCGATGAAGACACCTGTGAAGGGTTATACACAACGCAGGAAGGAAGGAGCAACCAGGCACTAAGGGATATATTTGAAGCTCCATCCGAGGAGGGAACCTGGAAGGGATTCTCCTCGGTCACCCCTGATGGGAATGGGCAACAACCTCCACATCCCTCTACTGAGGTCGACCTGCCCCAGGAATTAAAGGGACAGTTCGGCACCTCGCAGCATAGAAACCCAGACCTAAGGGAGGCCATGAGGAAGGTGAAGGTGATCGACAGGAGGAACGTCGACGGATCAGGTGAGCCCCCTCTTCCTTACTATGCACTCAGGCGGGGTCTCTTATACTGGGTCGTACGATGAAGGGGGGGAAACCAGGAATTACTAATGGTGCCTAGACCATACAGGGATACAGTTCTACAGTTAGCCCATTCCCACGTCCTAGGAGGACACCTGGCACGAGACAAGACTATTGACAGAATCATGCAGAGATTCTATTGGTCCCGGGTCACCCGGGATGTGGCCATGTATTGTAGGACGTGTGATCAATGTCAACGTACAGCTTCCATGGCCACACCTACGTAACCCTTTGATTCCTCTCCCCCTTTGAACACATAGCTATGGACCTCGTAGGACCCCTTCCAAAATCCGGCAGAGGACACGAGTACATCCTAGTGGTTATAGATTACCCTACCAAGTTCCCGGAGGCCATACCCCTGCGTAACATGTCGTCAAAGGGAATTGCCAAGGAGTTATTCATGATGTTCTCTCGTGTGGGCCTCCCCAAGACGATCTTAACCGATCAGGGAACCCCGTTTGATGAAGGACTTGTGTCGGTTATATCAGGTTCAACAGATATGTACAAGCATATTCCACCCTCAAACAGACGGGTTGTGTGAACGCTTGAACAAATCGATTAATTGCATGTTGAGAAGAGTGGTGTCCCGAGACAGGAAAAACTGGGACATGCTTCTCCCACACTTAATGTTTGCCCTGCGAGAAGTACCCCAGGCATCCACTGGATTCTCTCCGTTTGAAATGCTCTATGGCATTCCCTGTCGAGGGATCCTCGACTTAGCCAAGGAGACCTAGGAGACCCAACCATGCCCCTTTCGATCCACAATAGAACACGTTACCCTGATGAGAGACCGCCTGTCAGCAGTGTGGCCCATAGTCCAAGGCCGGGCCTATGATAAGTCCGCGACCCCCCGTGAGTTCACCGTGGGAGAGAAAGTGATGGTGCTCATGCCTACGTCCGAACATCATTTGCTAGCGCAGTGGAGGGGGCCCTACGAGGTAATGAAAAGGGTCTCACCGGTCAATTACCTCATCAAGCAACCTGACAGGAGGAAGAAGGTCCAACTCTATCACATAAACCTGTTGAAGACGTACCATGGACGAGAGGAGGAGGTGGCTTTGATGGCCCTGGCTTCCAGGTTAAGAGAGCAGGTGTTAAGAAGTGTTGTTTGGCGGGTTATGTTTCAGAGGATGCATGACTCTACCATCGCCTCTCCTGAGCCCATTGGGGAGTTGCAGCCATGAGACAAGATCGCAATTGGATAACACAAAATTGGGGAGAAAAAGGGGGTAAAAATATAAATATGCAGTACATCAAATCTGCATCACAACAAAAATGTCCTTATTAATGACCTCCATCTCATCTGATCCATACTACTAATCATCTATTTTCTGTGACAAAGGTTTTTATAGATTAAATAATATTTATTGAATATATTTTCATAGTCCCTTATTCATTATGATTAATTTGCATGTACCCCTTTAAGAGCTTCAAGCGAATCCATACTATAAATATTTTGTTTCTCTCTGTAAATTAGGTATTTAGATTACAATTGGATTGGGTGAGAGTAGAACGGTTTTTCTGCATTGTAAAGGTGCAACCACAGATACAAAACTATACACTGCCTGTTTCTATGGCAGAGGCTATGATACACAGCTAAGCATAATCAAACTTGCCTGTGCTAATGGTTTCTCACAAGGAAAAGTAAAATGATACAAATGACTTTGAAATTCAAATGGATTCAATTGCGATTTTGGGGGGGGGGGGGTTGTAATTGGCCTAAACACAACACCCGTACTGTCAAAGTGGAATTATGTTTCACAAAATTTGTACAAATTCATTAAAAATTAAAAGCTGTCTTGGGTCAATAAGTATTCAACCCTTTGTTATGGAGTAAAAATGTGCATAACAAGTCACATAATAAGTTGCATGTGTGCAATAATAGTGTTTAACAGGATTTTTTATCACTACCTCATCTTTTTACCCCACACATACAATTATATGTAAGGTTCCCTCAGTGCAGCAGTCAATTTCAAACCGATTCAACCACAAAGACTAGGGAAGTTTTCCAATGCCTCGCAAAGAAGGGCACCCATTGGTAGATGGTTACAAATACAAAAAGCAGACATCGAATATCTCTTTGAGCATGATGAAGTTATTCACGTGTATCAATACACCCAGTCACTACAAAGATACAAACATCCTTCCTAACGCAGTTGCCTGAGAGGAAGGAAACCGCCAAGGGATTTCACCGTGAGGCCAATGGTGACTTTAAAACAGTTAGAGTTTAACGCCTGTGATAGGAGAAAACTGACAATGGATCAACAACATTGTACTTACTCCACAATACTAACTCATTTGGCAGAGTGAAAAGAAGGAAGCCTGTACAGAATAACACTCCAAAACATGCATCCTGTTTGCAACAAGTCAGTAAAGTAATACTGTAATAAATGTGGCAAAGCACTTAACTTTTTTTCCTGAAGTGTTATGTTTGGAGCAAATACAATAGAACACATTACTGAGTACCACTCTCCATATCTTCAAGCAAAGTGGTGGCTGCATCATGTTATGGATATGGTTGTAATCATTAAGGACTGGGGGTTTTTGGGGGATAAAAATGAAACGGATTGGAACTAAGCACAGACAAAATCCTAGAGGAAGATGAAATCACCTTTCAGCAGGCCAATAAAACACAAAGCCAAATCTACAGTGGAGTTGCTTACCAAGAAGACAGTGAATGTTCCAGAGTGGCCGAGTTACAGTTTTTACTTAAATCAACTTGAAAATCTATAGCAAGACCTGAAAATGGTTGTCTCACAATGATCAACAACGAATTGACAGCGCTTGAAGAATTTTAAAACACTAATGGGCAAATGTTGCACAATCCAGGTGTGGAAAGCTCTTAGACTTACCCAGAAAGACTCACAGCGGTAATCCCTGCCAAAGGTACTTCCACAAGGTATTGACTCAAGGGTCTAAATACTTATTTGAAGGAGATATTTCTGTATTTCATTTTCAATACATTTGCAAAGATTTCTGGAAACATGTTTTCACTTTGTTATTAGACCGCGTGGTGAAGAAGGCACAAGAACACCTCTTCAACCTTATGACCAATTTTTGTTACAGATGCACAATTGAGAGCATCCTGTCAGTCTGTTTCACTGCCTGGTATGGCAACTGCACCTCTCGCAGGGCTTTCAAGAAGGTGGTGCGGTCTGCCCAACGCATAACCTGGGGCACACTACCTGACCAGGACACCTACAGCACCCGATGTCATAGGAAGGCCAAACAGATAATCCAGGATATCAACCACCCGAGCCACGGCCTGTTCACCCCGCTATCATCCAGAAGGCGAGGTCAGTACAGGTGCATCATAGCTGGGACAGAGAGACTGAAAAGCTGCTTCTATCTCAAGGCCATCAGATTATTAAATAGCCATCACTAACCGGCTACCACCTGGTTACTCAACCCTGCACCTTAGAGGCTGCTGCCCTAAAGTATATACATACACATTGAATCACAGGTCACTTTAATGATGGAACACTAGTCAATTTAATAATGTTTACATACTGCTTTACTCATCTCATATGTATATACTGTATTCTATTCTACTGTATTTTAGTCAATGCCACTCCTACATTGCTCGTCCTAATATTTATATATTTCTTAATTCCATAATTTTACTTTTAGATTTGTATGTATTATTGTGAATTGTTAGATACTTCTGCACTATTGGAGCTAGGAACACGAGGATGTCGCTATACCTGCAATAACATCTGCTAAATATGTGTATGAGACCAATGAAATTTGATTTGATTTGACATTTTCACTTTGTTATTATGGGGTATTGTGTGTAGATGGGTGATTTTTAAAATATGTTTTATTCATTCCTTTTGAATTCAGGCTGTAACACAACTAAATGTGGAATACATCAAGTGGTATGAATACTTTCTGGAAGCACCACCAAGTCAAAATTCCATGTGCATTCCAAAGGACACGTTTATAAGTGAGTGTTCCAAAAATGTACCATTTGAAAACCACTGAACCAGTCTAACTGCCGCCCCTCATGTACTATAATGAAGGCTAATAGGACTTGTGTATTCCGTACGTGTTTTTCTTACCTTGTCAAAGTTCCTTTGCTTCTTGTCCAGAGAGGCAGCAGCTGCATTAGATCTCTCCACATCCACCATGAGATCTTCAATCTCATTCTGGAGTCTGTGTTTAGTCTTCTCTAGGGATGAACATTTAGCATTTACAGCTTCCACAGCTTCCTCTGCATCCTGCAGTCGCTGAGCCAGCTTTTTCCTAGATTGACATAGATGAGAAACACTTTTCTAAACAGCTGTCTATTATATAATGGTTGTGTAACAGGTAATCAATGTATTCTTCATCATGTACATTTGTGTATCGCTCTTTCAGCCAAGGTTCAATAGCCTGAAAAGTAAGAGAAAGTAATAAAACATCCTTACTTTGCGTCCTCAAGCTCCTCAGTCTTCTGGATGGCATCAGTTTCATACTTGGTTCTCCACTGAGCCACCTCAGCATTAGCCTTGGACATGCCACGCTGCAGCTCCGACTTGGCCTCCTGCTCCTCCTCATACTGCTCCCTCAACAGATCGGAGTCATGGCGAGCAGACTGCACTGCATGGGCAAGTGCGTTCTTGGCCTGGTAAGGACATTTTTAAAAAGGATATGTGATTATGCCTGAAGATGAATGTAGTTAGATAAGAGACACTGCATGCTTTGTATCAATACCTTGACTTCCTCCTCTAGTTGTCTCTTGAGGTCTTCAATCTGCTGAACATTGGACTGCTTACCTCTGGTCAGTTGAGAGACCAGAGAGTCCTTCTCCTCCAACTGTCTGGCAAATTCACCTGTTTTCATGCAATTCAAATTATTTTAAATTATATTACTTAATCAGGTTATTTATTGTGGCTGTTAATGTGAATGTTCAGATTTTTTTGTAAATATACCATTCTCAGTTTGAAGCTTTGCTTTCTGCATAGTGAAATCATTGATGGATCGCTGTCCTTCCTCAGCTTTCGTCCTGTATTCACTCATCTGGTCCTCCAGAGTGCGACACATTTTCTCGAAGTTTGTCTAAAACAGATTTGTTTTTGAAATACAGAACAGCGACAAGAAGCATATATTTTATAGATTGATCAATGGTAACACATACTTTGGACTTCACCATCTGCTCCATGTTGGAGACCACATCATCCAGCTCCAGCCTGAGCTCACTCTTCTCTTTCTCCAGCTTCTGCTTCACTCTCTGAAGGTTGTCAATCTGTTCTCCCAGGTCAGCTACACTGTCAGCATTTTTCTTCCTCAGAGTGGCAGCTGTAGCCTCATGCTGCAGGGTAGCCTCTTCAAGGTCTCTGCGCACCTTCTGGAACTCAGCCTCCCTCTTCTTGTTCATCTCAATCTGGGCAGCAGTGGCTCCACCAGCCTCCTCCAGCCTCTCACTGATCTCTTCTAGCTCTCTGGACAAGTCTGCCCTCTGTTTCTCCACCTTGGCACGGGCAGCTCTTTCAGCCTCCAGCTCTTCCTCTAATTCCTCAATGCGGGCCTGAAGTGGTAGGAATTCAAATTATCTAGTAAAAATTTAAATTTAACAAGTGAAGCGTTTCAACAATTTTCTTGAATTACCTGCAGCTCCTTCAGTTTTTTCTGAAGCTGGGCACCCATGGCCTGCTCATCCTCAATCTTGCTGTTGAGTTGGCTCATCTCAAAGTCCTTCCTGTTGAGAAGAATATGATTGTTTTGTTTTTGCTATTGAATAACACTTGTAAGCACTTTTTGACCTGTGATCCTACTTCTTCATTCTCTCCTCCATCTGCTGCTTGTCATTCTCCAGGTCCATTAGGCTCTCCTGGGTCAACTTCAAGTCTCCTTCCAGCTTTCTCTTGACTCTCTCAAGGTCCATTCTCACCTTCTTCTCTTGCTCCAGAGACCCTTCAAGCTGATAAAATATATATTGAACAATATTCAGAGTAACCAATTTACTGTATCATATTTTTTAGGATATAACACATTTTGTTTTAATTTTTATGAATTCCTATTTGACACTCACATCATCAACTTGCTGTTCCAGTTTGGCTTTGGCTTTGGTCAGCATGTTGACTTTGTCCTCCTCACTTTGCAAGTCATCCAGCGTTTGCTGATGAGCTTCCTGCAGAGCCTTCTTCTCCTTGGTCAGCTTGGCAATGATTTCATCCAGAGCTGCCATCTCCTCAGTCAGGTTTTTAACCTAAGGAAACAGAACATTGCCATTACAATTCCTCCAAACGTATTAATTTGAGTTTTAACAACACAAGAATAAAGAAAAGCACTTACCTTGTTCTCTGTGGCATGCTTTTCCTTCTCCACTTTAGCCAGAGTGAGCTCCAGATCATCAATGTCCTTCTTGAGTTCTGAGCACTCATCCTCCAGCTTCCTCTTCTTAGCAGTTAGCTCTGAATTCATCTCCTCCTCATCCTCCAGTCTTTCTGTCAGCTCTTTTGCTTTGGCCTCAAGCTGGATTTTGCTTTTGATCAGACCCTCACATCTCTCTTCAGCATCAACAATAGTGTCTTCTTGCTGTCAAGAAGTATATCAAATTCTTCAATGCTCAGAAGTTTGGAGGCAAAATATTTGGACACTACAAATGATTGACGAATTCTCCACTGATTGTCTGTATAAATTTAGAAAATAATGTCTCTTTCTCTCTGTTTCCCATTTCTCTTGTTAGTTCTTAGCTTAAAGCTAACTAGAAAGGCCATTTTGACCCAATATGTGACTGCAGCAAAGTAACTGTAGTGCAATTAATATTACTCACAGTTTGG
This sequence comes from Oncorhynchus gorbuscha, assembly GCF_021184085.1. Taxonomy (NCBI): domain Eukaryota; kingdom Metazoa; phylum Chordata; class Actinopteri; order Salmoniformes; family Salmonidae; genus Oncorhynchus; species Oncorhynchus gorbuscha. The sequence continues at coordinate 23,142,777 of NC_060179.1, read as the reverse complement.
ACAGCGAGCTGCAGGTCATTCTTCTCTTGGAGAAGGGAGACCATCTTCTCTTCCAGTTCCTTTCTACGAGCTTCAGATTTAGCATAAGCCTCTTTAAGCTTCAGGAATTCTTCCTTCATGTTGGCCATCTCCTTCTCAGTCTCTGCTGACTTCAGCAGAGGTTTGATCTTGAAGTACAGCTTCATCCAGGGCCAATTCTTGACACCCATGAAGGCACGAATGTTCCATTGGATCACAAGCAAGGCATCCCTGCAACATTTTTTAAAAATAAAATATGGTTAATACAACTGTTCCTCACCCCTAACATATCCTCTGCAAAAGTTGAAGCTAATATAATTTCTACCTGCGGTCAACCATTTTCTGGAACTCAATTCTAGCAAGTAGACCACGTGATCTGGCCTGGAATGCAGTGATGATAAGAGCGAGACGATCGTCTCTCATCTCCTCAAGTAGACCCAGGAGACCAGCCTTGAAGAACACCTAAAGACACAAAGGCCGTAATGTGATGCTTAGATCTTCTTGTATTTGGTAGGATTGTATTTTTCTAAATCATCTGAATGTGGTGTACCCCAGATTTACAAAACGTGGCAGTCATGTTTAGATTGCTGATTTCTTGCTTCTGTAAGGAAATGGCACAAGTTGACCACCATTTTTCCTGTTATCAGCGTAAGTTTCTATAACTTCAGACCCAGCATGTTGACCAAGAGTTACTACATTTTAAGGTCTTTAAAAATAGAAAGTCCATCTCAAACGGTTTGGCCACAATTGCTTTCTGTAGATCTGAATCTACTACATTTTGGACCTATACCAAGTATAAATGTGTATTTCTTGACTTGAACCATTTTCCCTACAGACAGATGACATGAGGTAAGCATGAACAGTTATATACTAGCAGTTATTTCAAGAGACATTGTTCAGGTTGGCTGGATGGTGGTGCATTGGTAGTATACTGCTTAGACCCCGTAATTACTGCTACTTTTCCATTTGCAATTTATGCAGCTTTCATTAACAAGTGGGAGGTGTGAATTTACCAGTTGTGAAGTCATAAATACCAGCAGGTGGATGCATTCACGTGATTTGAACTCGATGAGAAACAGCGAGTGGTTAATGCCAACAAGCTGTGTAATCCATAAACTAAAAGTAAAGCTATCATGCTCGTTTAAAAAGAATATAGTTTTCAACATATTAATAGATTTATTTTTATAAATAATGTTTTGTCTGCTAGTGCTGTTTGAGGTCATTTCCCAGTTGGATGGGCATTCAAGTGGACATTTCTGGGTCGTATTTCTGAGTCGTATGTGGTAAATTCCCACTTCCTACTTGGTTACGAACGCACCATTAGATAATTTACCTTTGTGTGTCCTAATCTGTACTGGGTGTGGTCAATGTCCAAAGAGCCCAACAGTTTTTCTGATGCCTTCATGTTGTCCATGAACTGACCCTCAGGGATAGCATTTGGATTGAGGATGCGGTATCTGAATTTAAATCAGAAAGCAATTATCTTTAAAAATGGAACATCTGAATAGGTAAACAGTTGAATTTATTTAGGAAAGGAAATTAATCATTATTTTTTACCTTTGTTTGAAGTCAGCATACAGGATTCTGTTGGGGAAGCCCTTTCTGCAGATCCTGATGCCTTCCAGCACACCGTTACAGCGCAGCTGGTGCATGACCAGAGGATTCTCCATGGCCCCAGGAGTCTTGGTCTCATTGGGGATGATGCAACGCACAAAGTGGGGGTGAGTAGACCTCAAGTTGGTCATGAGTTTACCCAAGTTCTCCTGTCAGTATGACAAATGTAGAATTTTCCATCAGTGAATGAGTCTCCAAGTACCTCACGAGTCACAATGGCATTTAATGCTAACATGCCAATCCATCTCAAGAATAGTGCAAACATAATACATTTGTTAGTTAGAAATATATTGATTTAAGCTCAGATTTACCCTGTGCAATGCAGACACAGTCTGGAAGGAAGAGCCTTTCTTCTTTTTTCCTCCAGCCGCTTTTTCTTCAGGTGCTGTATAACAATGAAATAACTATTCAAATATACTTTTATTACTACTATCATATACTGTGGATTATTTATTTGAGTGTGTTGTAGTCTTTGCAGATATGAACACATAGTACCTCCTTCTGCACCAGCATAGTTTGCAAAGAGGTTGGCCAGGAACTTAAGACTTGACTTCTGGAACAGTCCAACCACAGTCTCATTCAGGGGGTCCTTGTTCTTCACCAGCCAGTTACCAATGTTGTAGTCAACAATGCCAGCATAGTGAACCATGGAGAAATGGGCCTCTGGTTTACCCTTAACAATTCTAGGCTTCTGGAAACATGCATTTTTGCCCAGATGCGTATCATACAGCTTAGCTTTGAATGTAGAATCACTGGCCTTTGGGAACATGCACTCCTCTTCAAGGATGGACATGATACCCATGGGCTAGTGGAAGGAATGAATGAAAATTAATTCATGTTAAGAGCAAAGCATTGTGAATAAATATCAGAATAATTTGTCATTGAAGCACATTTATGAAGACCGTCCTTGTAATATTTGAAATCTCAAAGATTACTTAGGATACATCATATAAACTACTGCACAACTGAAGATACCAACCCTTTCAATGAGGTCAATGCAGGCAGCCAAGTCCATGCCAAAGTCAATGAACTCCCAGACGATGCCCTCTTTCTTATACTCTTCCTGCTCCAGCACAAACATGTGGTGGTTGAAGAACTGCTGCAGCTTCTCATTAGTGAAGTTGATGCACAGCTGCTCAAAGGTGTTGAACTGAAATAGAAGTTCACAGTTAATTTATTTTGTCAGCTGTAATGTTATAGATGAATTGCTTTGTGTCCTTTTTTATCAAATGTACATCAAACACTCACCTCAAAGATCTCAAAGCCAGCAATGTCCAGCACACCAATGTAGTGCTGACGAGCGTTCTTAGTGTCCAGAGTAAGGTTGATTCTTATCACCATCCAAAGGAACATGTTCTCATAAATCTTCTTTGCCAGTGCACCAATAGAGTAGTACACCTACAAAATATTGAGAAAATAAAATACCGAAACATCGCCTCAACATAAACACATAGGGACAGTTTCCTAGACATAGATTAGATTAAATATGATTTTTTTTGTAAAACATTTATTTTCCTTTATTTAACTAGGTAAGTCAGTTAAGAACACATTATTATTTACAATGATGGTCTTCACCGGGAAGACGCTGTGCCAATTGTACGCCTCACTATGGGACTCCCAATCATGGCCGGTTGTGATACAGCCTGGATTTGAACCAGGGTGTCAGTAGTGACACCTCAAGCACTGAGATACAGTGCCTTAGACCGCTGCGCCACTCGGCCTCATTCTGGACTAAAAATCATGCTCAATGGGGAATTACAGGTATGAACATAGACAAGATTTATTTGGAATATTATTTCATTTTTTGGGAGACTCACCTGGTTGACATTCTGACCTTTGGTGACCCACTCATTTCCTACTTTGACCCTTGGGTTACACAGCCCCTTGACCAGGTCAGCAGAGTTCAGACACATCAGATATGCAGCTTTGTCAAGATCTAAAAAGGCAATGTTTTATGATTGGTAGAGGCAATCTAACTGATTTTAGATGTTCAGATTTTTCAGATACTACTGCGTAATGAAGTGAGAGGTTTTAAATCCTCAGCACTCACCCTCAGTGCCATCTGCCTCTGCTTGCTCCTCCCGCTGCTTATTCTTGAACTTCATGTTGCCGTAGTGCATGATTGCACCAACCAGCTTATACATGCCATTCTTCTCCTCTTGGGAGAAGCCCAGCACATCAAAGGCATCCTAGTCCCAAATGAAAGGTAATTGTTTTGCGTTGCAGAAGGGGTTGGAATATTATTGCATATACAGTATATAGATATGTTACTCACATCAGTAGCCATTAGCTCATCTGAATCATTAATGGAAGTTACAGCAATCTCTCCTTGGGAGATGAAGGCATAGTCATAGGGATTGCTGGTGATGAGTAGCATTTCTGAAAAGAATTGAACAGCTCAGTTTAATGTGTGTTCATGCTGTGGTATAGGTCATAACATAATATACTCAGTATTTGGATAGGTGTGAATTAGAAAATTGGCATTGTTTAAAAACAAGTAATATTATAAATAGCCAGGACTACAAATTTGGCGTCATCAAGTTTGGAAAAAATTCAGCTGGAAATTGTTTTGTGTGCATTGAATATTTGTGTTTTGTGCTTAATAAGCATTTAAATAATTGTACCTTTCTCGTTGACAAAGACAATGTTAAAAATCCCATTCTGTTATGAGTTTTGCAGTGGGGAGAAAAGGGGTAACACACTGCCTGAGCTGGCTGTGCTGCGTCATAAGAATTTAATTGGATTTCATCTCGAAATGTTCAGTTTAATCCAGAATTGACCTCAACCCTATTCAGTTTGATGTTTCAATACTCACCCAGAAGTTCTGGTTTCTTTGGGACAGGATCTGGTAGAAGATGTGATAGTCTCTCTCAGCCTTGAGCTGGAAAGTGACACGTGACTTCTCCAGAAGATCTGATCAGTATGGAAAAGTGCTTTTGGTATTAATGTGTCTCCTGTCAAAGAGATCTGTTCAAGCCTGGGCAAATTGAGTGTTGTACTCACAAGTCTCAATGTCAGCAGACGAAAGCTTCCCAGTGACTCCAAAATGAATGCGGATGAATTTACCCTGTAAGTTATTTTCAAAACATAAATTAATCATCACATTAGATCAGAGTTCAAGTAGTATTTGTTTTCTTTTTGAATACCTTCAGTGCACATGATTGAGTTTGCATGGTGTAATGGAACTGATGGAATAGTCCTACAAGTTTAAATTCCACCTATCTGGTTCTCTAGGCAAACTCAATCAAACACTGAAAGTATTTTTAAAAAAAAACAAATACTGTGTCACACATACAGTCCCAAAAGATTAGCTGATGGACCTGAGGAAGTTTAGCTGACGTCATGACATCTACTAATTATATCCTAATAGAATTCAGATTATAATCAAATTCAAACACAGATAAGATGACCATGTATGATAAGATTTTAATGATATTTGACAAACAAACAAGACCAAACTTACGAATCGGGAGGAGTTGTCATTCCTGATGGTCTTGGCATTACCAAAAGCCTCCAGGGCAGGATTGGCCTGGATGATTTGATCCTCCAGGGTCCCCTACAACCCAACAACCACACAGTGTTAAAATGCTGCGATAAAGATCTTTATGAACTAAAACATTTTTTTCATCAACATATGCTCATTCAACCATGAAGAATGTTGCTGGTTTGGAAAATTATGCAGATTTAGAGTTTCAAAGTAAATATTCTGCAATTCTATACATTTTGCCATGACAATCAATGTGGGCCACATGCCATGACAATTTGGGAATTTTAGGTTCTTCCTGACTGTAGTTTTTATTTGAGTGACTGTTAGTTCTCAAAGATGATCATATTGAAAAATATTATGCTCCATTATCTTTTCTCCATACTTTATATCTAGTTTTAGTCATTTAAGTCTACACTGAAAACGATCCCCAATTATTATTATTAAAAATGAATATAAAATAAAAATTGTTTTGTGTGGGACATGATTTAGCAGTAGCGGTATTCCACATTTGCATTCTATTTGACCTTTTTTTCTTCTGATACACTTTTCTTTCCACTAACAGCAGCAATGCTGGCAAAATACTGGATGACTCTCTTGGTGTTAACAGTCTTTCCAGCACCGGATTCTCCACTGGAATTGAAAATACAAATGTTAATGTCTCAGGATTTATCTGAATTTTAAATAGCCTCAAATCAAATCAGCATTGGGTTGATGTACTTACGTGATAAGGACAGACTGATTTTCCCTGTCTGTTGAAAGAAAACAGACAGTACATTTGTCATTTTCCAAATGTAATTTCTCATGTTAATGTAAATGAAAGTTATATTTTACCTGACAACATGTACTGGTAAGCATTGTCAGAAATGGAGAAGATGTGAGGTGGAGCTTCACTCCTCTTCTTGCCTCTATATGCATTGACAACAGACTGATCGTACACTGGCAGCCATTTGTATGGGTTGACAGTGACACAGAATAGCCCTGAGTAGGTCTGTGGAAGACAAGGGGATGCATATTTAGTTTAATTCATTTGAATGAATGATTGATTTAATGGAGATATTAGCAGACAGGTCATTACTTACGTAGATCATCCAGGCTGCATAACGCTCTTTGAGGTTAAACAGCACAGCGGGCTCGTGCAGGAAGGTGAACATCGCCATGTCCTCAATTTTATCAAACTTTGGCGGGTTCTGGGGGTGGACATCATCCTCCTTCACAGTAACAGTCTGAAAGAATAGCAAATTCAACTGTTTTGTTACATTTTAAGGTCTAGAGACAAATCCTAACTTGAGATTGATTACACACAGTGTTGACTTTTTGCAAATTATACATTTACATGTAATGCCTGATTTGCATGAAAGTTAAAGATCTCATGTTAGGATTCGGCTTTTTCATTTTCTCTTGTGAGAAAAAAATGTAATTTTAAAAAGCACATAACTCAATTCAGTTAATAACTAATAGTTCATCAATCATGGAGTTATCGTAGTAGAAAAATGTATTATTTTGTGATTTTCCAGAAATGTTCTTCACCAAAATATTTACCTTTCCAAACTCCGTATCAGCGGTGACTTTAGCCCCATCTCTGCTGGTGATTGTGGCCTTGACGTATTCTACCTCAGGGTCAGGCACATAGCACTCTCTCTTTATGTCAAAGGGTCTAGTCTGGCATTCCATACGCTCCTTGTCTGATTTACGCAGATAGGGCGCTGCGATGCCAAACTCTGCCATCAAACTGTCCCCCATTCTTAAACCTGTGAAGGCAGGAACAGAGCATTGAATACATACAGTATGTACATATTACATACATTACAGTAAAAGGTTTGAGTTAATGAAGTCCCAGACTCTGTCATCAAACTGTCCCCCATTCTTAAACCTGTGAAGGCAGGAACAGAGCATTGAATACATACAGTATGTACATATTACATACATTACAGTAAAAGGTTTGAGTTAATGAAGTCCCAGACTCTGTCATCAAACTGTCCCCCATTCTTAAACCTGTGAAGGCAGGAACAGAGCATTGAATACATACAGTATGTACATATTACATACATTACAGTAAAAGGTTTGAGTTAATGAAGTCCCAGACTCTGTCATCAACGCATCCCCCATTCTTAAATCTATACAGGTATGTGTGTATCTATAATTGTTAAGTTCAATTATCAGTCACATTTATTTATAAAGCCCTTTTACAAAGTGCTATACAGAAACCCAGCCAAAAACCCCAAACAGCAAGCAATGCAGATGTAGAAGCAGATGTAGCATAACTTCCCGATTTACATGTAGCTGTCCTCTCACTGTTGCCCTGTTGTGTTGTATGCCAGGATTCTCATGATAAATGTTTCTCAAACTTAAGAAAGAACAACCATTTAGATCTTCATACTTTACATTATTTTTTACAATATCAACCATATTTTGATAGTTTGACATTTTATTCTGTTAATGACAAAGGGAACCGTGCATATTGTGGTAATAACCTAATATCAGTGTAAAGCACTAATATTAAAGAATATTAAATACATCAACACCTTTAGGGCACCAGGGCTGTATTTCACTTCTCTCTGGTACCATTTTTGGAATGCATAATGTAAATCAAACATTTGATCCCAAACATTTTCCACCAAAGTTAAGTGGAAAATGGTATACTAGTATCACTACTGTATGTATACAGGTGTACTGTTTATGAGTAATATATTGTATCATAGCATAAAGGTCATGGCAGAACAATAGAACTTTAAAATATAAGCCTAAAATAGACACAAGGGTCAAGGCAGAACAGCAGTAGGCTACCAGATTTAGAGTCATAGATTAATAAGAGTTTATCTGAACAATGTCAAGGTTAGCCAACCAATAGCACATTGTAAATAAACAAAATCATGTGACTTTCACAGCAGGCCAAAAGTAGCTACGTCCACTGTAGCTGATATTTACCGCTTGTGTTAGTGTTGAAACCAATTACTTTACAGGAGAGATATATTATACAGTATATACAGATGTAGGATCTTAATTTCACCTCTATTGTCACAGACAGCAAAATAATCCTGTAGCAACAGGAGTTTTAACGGTTAGTCCATAATGTTGCTTGTGCAGTGGTTAGGCTGTTAGCAGGCCAAATGTAGGCTACATGAAAGTACTGTGTATATAACCGTCTGTTAGTGTGAGTTTTCAGTGAAATTATATAAATCACAGAGATCATCTGCATTTTGTGCATTGAAGGAAAACTCATCAACTAAAGTGTGTACATCTGTGAAGGTTGACTAGATTGATGTGTTCAGACACCAACATGTTTGCATTACAAATGTGGCAAGCTGTTGTACTTTTCACGAAACACATTTGAAGACTTCACTCAAACCATTAGGAGGCATCTTGTAGAACCTATTTTTGTTTTACAAGATTATGATTCTTACCTGTTGTTGGTTACCACTTTGGATACGTTTTGATGGAAATAATTTCTACTGAAAAGGAAATAGACATACAAATACAAATATCAGTCAACTGACCAGCTATGTGTGGTTATGACTATTGTTAGGTCCTGTAATGATTATCTTTGCCCTCCTCAGCAGACTGCCTCTATATGCTTACCTTCAGGATGTCCTGTGTCCTTGTGTCTCCCCCTGGTCTGTCTCCCCCTGGTCTCCATCTCTCTTTATAAAGAGTGTTACTCAGCCATATATGGAGATGGGCTATGTCATGACAATAATTAGACGGCTTATTTCAAAAGATCTGTATTTGGGGCTAGAGGTGTATACCTCTTTGACCTATCAGGCTCGTTGTAACAGGCTATTCCAGGGTGGACAGAGGATGCATTGAAAGCATTTTACTTCTGAGTTACTTATTGTGAGGTAGTTTGGATCGACAATAGCAAGCAGCAGGTCTTTACAGTACCATTAGTCCCAAAATGAGGAAAAATAAGATAAGTTAAAATATCCTAATTTAACTTCATAACCTGTATTCAGCTGGTCATTTACATTTTTATGGATTTTAATGGTGTGTAATTGGATGTACAGCATAATGCAGTTAGATGATCATTGACCTACTTAATCACATATTATTTATTCATCAGAGATGTTTGGAATAAGTTTGACTCCTCTAATGTTCACTGAAGGTGAGCATAGAGAATCTCAAGGACATTCGCACAGTCATAGAGACGTGATTACATTTCCTGAGCACTTTCCTCGTGAAAAAGTTATAAGAACCTGTGTAATCTAATGGGTTAAGAGTAGCCTGTGTAGGATACTTAATAAGGAGTTGAGCCAAGGGGCATGCGGGCTTTGATTTGTAGTAACACTCTCTTAAAGGTCGAGATAGCTGTCAATGCATTAGTGTAAAGCTGTCTACAAGCCGTCAACAAGGTGATAATAAGTAGTTGTCATCGCCAGAGAGAGTTCCCCTCCTTAAAGACCTCTGCAGGGGACATAGAGGTGCCTTACAACTTAACACCTTGGGTCTCCTTTCAGCAGTGATGTTAACTAATCAGCTTCCAGAGCTGAAAATATCACATGCTACTCAATGACACTGTTAAGGGTCGAATTCCCAGCTGTCGTGGGTGTGTGTTAATATGTGAGTGGAGGGGAAACATTTGTAGATTTCAATTTTTAAAAACACCTGCATGAACCAACACTTCAGTGAAGCGAAAACTTTTCATTTTTGGATTTGAGATAAAATCATTAAAATGATGCGACAGTACAGAATGTCAACTTTTATTTAAGGGTATTTTCATACATATCTATTTTACCGTTTAGAAATTAAATCACTTCATGTATCTAGTCCCCGCATTGGTCATAAGTATTTGGACAAATTCACTTATATGTTTATTATAGTAGTCAAGATTTTGTATTTGGTCCCATATTCGATCCCATATTCCTAGCACGCAATGACTACATCAAGCTTGTAAATACAAACTTATTGTATGCATTTTCTGTTTGTTTTGGTTGTGTTTCAGATTACAGTGCATTCGGAAAGTATTCAGACCCCTTGAACTTTATACATTTTGTTACGTTACAGCTTTATTCTAAAATTGATTGTTTTCTTCCCCCCTCATTAATCTACATACAATAACTCATTGCAAAAACAGCTTTTTAGACATTTTTGCAAATTAAATTTAATCAGTACTTTGTTGAAGCACCTTTGGCAGCGATTACAGCCTCAAGTCTTCTTGGGTATGACGCTACAAGCTTGGCACACCTCCCATTTGTCCCTTCTCTGCAGATCCTCTCAAGCTCTGTCAGCGTAGCCTATTGGTTAGAGCGTTGGACTAGTAACCGGAAGGTTGTGAGTTCAAAACCCCCGAGCTGACAAGGTACAAATCTGTCATTCTGCCCCTGAACAGGCAGTTAACCCAATGTTCCCAGGCCGTCATTGAAAATAAGAATATGTTCTTAACTGACTTGCCTGGTTAAATAAAGGTTAAAAAAAAAGAAATAAAAAAAAGGTTGGATGGGGAGCGTCGCTGCACAGTTATTTTCAGGTCTCTCCAGAGATGTTCGATTGGGTTCAAGTCCGGGCTCTGGCTGGGGCATTCAAGGACATTCAGAGGCTTGTCTCGAAGCCACTCCTGCGTTGTCTTGGCTGTATGGTTAGGGACATTGTCCTGTTGGAAGGTGAGCAGGTTTTCATCAAGGATCTCTCTGTACTTTGCTCCGTTCATCTTTCCCTCGATCCTGACTAGTCTCCCAGTCCTGCCGCTGAAAAACATCCCCACAGCATGATGCTGCCACCACCATGTTTCACCGTAGGAATGGTGACAGGTTTTCTCCAGACGTGACACTTGGCATTCAGGCCAAATAGTTCAATCTTGGTTTCATCAGGCCAAAGGAGCTTGTTTCTCATGGTCTGAGAGTCCTTTAGATGCCTTTTGGCAAACTCCAAGCGGGCTGTCATGTGCCTTTTACTGAGGATTGACTTCCGCTGGCCACTCTAACATAAAGGCCTGATTGGTGGAGTGCTGCAGAGATGGTTATCCTTCTGGAAGGTTCTCCCATCTCCACAGAGGAACTCTGGAGCTCTGTCAGAGTGACCATAAGGTTCTTTGTCACCTCCCTGATCAAAGCCCTTCTCCCCGATTGCTCAGTTTGGCCGGGCAGCCAGCTCTAGGAAGAGTCCTGGTGTTTCCAAATTTCTTCCATTTAAGAATGATGGAGGCCACTGTGTTCTTGGGGACCTTCAATGCTGCAGAAATGTTTTGGTACCCTTCCCCAAATCTGTGCCTTGACACAATCCTTTCTCAGAGCTCTACGGAGAGCTCCTGGCTTGGTCTTTGCTCTGACATGCACTGTCAACTGTGGGACTTCATATGGAGTGTGCCTTTCCAAATCATGCTCAATCAATTGCATTTACCACAGGTAGACTCCAGTCAAGTTATAGAACCATCTCAAGGATGATCAATGGAAACAGGTGCACCTGAGCTCAATTTCGAGTCTCTTAGCAAAGAGTCGGAAATTTTCCAAATCTAAAAACTTGTTTTCACTTTGTCATTATGGATTATTGTGTGTAGATTGATGAGGAAAACATTTAATTTAATCAATTTAAGAATAAGGCTGTAACATCACAAAATGTGGAAAAAGTCAAGGGGTCTGAATATTTTTCGAATGCACTGTATTTTATGCCCAATAGAAATTAATGGAAAATAATGTATTTTGTAATTTTGAAATCACTTTTATTGTAAATAAGAATATAATATGTTTCTGAACACTTCTACATTAATGTGGATGCTACTATGATTGCAGACAATCATGAATTAATCATGAATAATGATGAGTGAGAAAGTTACACAAGCACAAGACAATAACAGGGGAGGTTAGAATGTTTTGGGGAGGTTATTCTATTTATGTCTCTAACTTTCTCAATCTTCATTATTCAAGATTCATTCACGATTATCCGTGATCATGGTAGCATCAAAGTATTTAAACATATTATAATCTTATTTGCCATAAGTGACTCTAAAATTTCACAATACATGTTTAACCATTAATTTCTGAAACACAAACAAATCAAACTGCAAATGCATCCAACAAGTTTGTAGAGTAAAAGCTTGGTATAGTCATTGCATACCAGGAATACAGGACCAAATACAAGACTTTTGACTACTTTAATACACATATAAGTGTATTTTCCATATACTAATGACACCTTCATATGGGGGGACTAGATACATAAAGTGCTTTCATTTGTAAACGGTAAAATAGATATATATGAAAATACCCTAAAATAAAAGGTGAAATTCTGTCCCCTTTGCCTCATATGAAACATTTGATCTCAAATCTAAAATGTTGGAGTATAGAACCAAAAAGTATAGAAAGCTTCACTTTCCAAATACCTGTTTAGAGGAGGGTATGTAGCTTAGTCTCAGATCAAATTAAGTGTTGAAAGATGACGCATTCATGGCTTTCATATAGAACCAGACTTAGTATAGTATATTTAAGCAATAAGGCACGGGGGTTGTGGTATATGGCTAATATACCCCGGCTAAGGGCTGTTCTTACGCATGGCGTAAAGTGGAGTGCCGGTATACAGCCCTTAGCCGTGGTATATTGGCCATATACCACAAACAACCGAGGTGCCTTATTGCAATTATAAACTGGTTACCGACGGAATTAGAGCAGTAAAAATAAATGTTTTGTCATGCCCGTGATATACCGCGACTGTCAGCCAATCAGCATTCAGGGCTCAAACCACCCAATTTATAATATATCGTATACCACGAGTATAAGAAAACAATTACTTTTACTGCTCTAATTACATTGGTAACCAGTTTATAATACCAATAAGGCACCTCGTGGGTTTGTAGTATATGGCCAATATACAGTACCATGGCTAAGGTCTGTATCCAGGCACTCCGCATTGCGTCGTGCTTAAGAACGTCCCTTAGCCATGGTATATTGTACCAAATACCACACCCCCTCGGGCCTTATTGCTTAATTAGACAGCATTTCATGTTGGTTATTCTGGTAATGAATGTCCATTTTGTTGAGAAGAATGCATGGGTAAATTTACTAACTTAAAAATACTACTGATTGTGTCAAAAAAATAGTGTAGTCATTAGCCTGAAGCAATATCAGTACATGGTTAAAATATTGTCTCTCTTAAAGATGAATTTCAAAAGAATCAACACCCAAGATGTTATTGATTAATTCCTAATTACCAGCATAATACATTTCACACCATTGTTATGAATGTTCTCTTGATATCCGTCTGTCGCCCACCGACTATGCAAACCTACAATCTGTCTAGTGATTTTTCCCTTTTACAGATGCAGTAAAATATACTGGCATACTTGTATGACTACATATTTTTGGTGTTGACATGTTTTGTTTGTTTGATTAATAACTGCACAGGACCAAGTAAAAAATGACCTGTAATAAATTATCTAAAATTAAAATGAATTTGCTTGTAGGCAATGCTTCTCGTTTACTGTGTAATTTCTCACCTGTGGCAAGTAGCAGGTGCCTACAGGGTAAAAATAGCTATTCAACCAGTTTTGAAAAAAACAGAATGTTCTTCTCCATTGCACTCCTTTATACAGGGCAAGGGTGCCAATATATCTGACCGCATCTGTAGCTAGTTAGCTGCTGTTATTCTACATCTAAACGTATGAATACTTCTATTCACTTCTACAACATTCTATTTTAGGCTTGACCTTTGTTTATAGGTCCTCAGTGTGCTTCTGTTATGAGCACTGTCTGTCAGACTGAAGGAATGGCTGGGCACCTTTCCACTGTCCTGCTGTTGAAATGTGTAACCTGACCCTCCGATGTGATTTAAAGACTGAACTATCATTAGAATATCCATGCAACTGTTCTGACTGGAAGGTCATAGAGAACTCAACTCATGTCAGCTGATGACAATTCCGAATTCATAAGCATGACGTGATTAAGGACACAGAGAGCAAGTCATAGTGTCCCCTGCTATTATGCTGACATTTTGTGCTCCTAAGTAAAACATGTAGGAGCACACAAAGACATTTAGGAGCACAATGAAAAGTATTTGAGGTAGTATTTTAATGATAAGAATTGTCAGCAATTACAAAATACAGGGTTAAGCACCAGAAATAAATATTTTAAGATTGAGAATATAGCCTACAGTAGGCCTTTATGAATCCTAGCTACTTTTGAAGCAAAAGTCCCGATGAATGAAGTAGTTTTAGAACTGCCCATGACATTGTGAATGAATGTATGAATGTAAAATGCAGTCCGCCAACAGAAAAAAAATGTTCTGCCTCCTAACTTTGGAACGGTTTGAGCTGCAAACAAGCTGTTTTCTCTGTAGTAATTGTGCAACCACAACTCTCACGAATATGCTCAATTTATTCTCTATACTACTCAAAGGCTGAGGTACAGCCAAGCCTAATCATTATCTGTGTGTGGTTTTTGTCTAGGCGCACTCGTGCTCCCAAATAGAAATTCCAGGTCAGGGAGTAACTATTTAGGAACATACAGTTGACGTCGGAAGTTTACGTACAACTTAGCCAAATTCATTTAAAGTCAGTTTTTCACAATTCCTGACATTTAATCCTCATAAAAATTCCCTGTCTTAGGTCAGTTAGGATCACCACTTTATTTTAAGAATGTGAAATGTCAGAATAATTGTAGAGAGAATTATTTATTTCAGGTTTTACTTCTTTCATCACATTCCCAGTGGGTCAGTAGTTTACATACACTCAATTAATATTTGGTAGCATTGCCTTTAAATTGTTTACCTTGGGTCAAACATTTCAGGTAGCCTTCCACAAGCTTCCCACAATAAGTTGGGTGCATTTTTGCCCATTCCTCCTGCCAGAGCTGGTGTAACTGAGTCAGATCTGCAGGCCTCCTTGCTCGCAAACACTTTTTCAGTTCTGCCCACAAATGTTCTGTAGAATTGAGGTCAGTGCTTTGTGATGGCCACTCCAATAACTTGACTTTGTTGTCCTTAAGCCATTTTGCCACAACTTTAGAAGTATGCTTGGAGTCATTGTCCATTTGGAAAACCCATTTGTGACCGAGCATTAACATTCTGACTGATGTCTTGAAATGTTGCTTCAATATATCCACACAATTTTCCTCCCTCATGA
Source organism: Oncorhynchus gorbuscha (assembly GCF_021184085.1). Lineage (NCBI taxonomy): Eukaryota > Metazoa > Chordata > Actinopteri > Salmoniformes > Salmonidae > Oncorhynchus > Oncorhynchus gorbuscha. The sequence goes on along the minus strand of NC_060179.1, from coordinate 23,127,616 downwards.
TGCCATCTATTTTGTGAAGTGCACCAACCCCTCCTGCAGCAAAGCACCCCCACAACATGATGTTGCCACCCCCATGCTTCACTGTTGGGATGGTGTTCTTCGGCTTGCAAGCCTCCTCCTTTTTCCTCCAAACATAACGATGGTCATTATGGCCAAACAGTTATATTTTTGTTTCATCAGACAAGAGGACATTTCTTCAAAAAGTACAACTTTTGTCCCCATGTGCAGTTGCAACCTGTAGTCTGGCTTTTTTATGATGGTTTTGGAGCAGTGGCTTCTTCCTTGCTGAGCGGCCTTCCAGGTTATGTCGATATAGGACTCGTATTTATATCGTAATATATTTTATTTGGAATGCTAAGCCAGACAAAATTAAACTAAAATATACTGATTAATAAATTAAATAAAACATTCTTTATGGATAATTCTTTTAAAAAATTATATTCATTTTTATATAATTTTCTGTACACCAGGGAGCTAGTTTCTTATGAGAAATGTTTTTAGTTTTTAGGGGTGCAACTGCATCTAGGATATTGCATTGCGCAAGGTTAAATTGAGTTCCTCAGTTAGGTGGTTAACTGATTTTTGTCCTCTGACATCCTTGGGTAGGCAGAAGGAGTCTGGAATGACATCAAGGAATCTTTGTGTTGTCTGTGAATTTATAGCACGACTTTTGATGTTCCTTGGTTGGGGTCTGAGCAGATTATTTGTTGCAATTGCAAACGTAATAAAATGGTGGTCCGATAGTCCAGGATTATGAGGAAAAACATTAAGATCCACAACATTTATTCCATGGCACAAAACTAGGTCCAGAATATGACTGACAGTGAGTAGGTCCAGAGACATATTGGACAAAACCCACTGAGTCGATGATGGCTCCGAAAGCCTTTTGGAATGGGTCTGTGGACTTTTCCATGTGGATATTAAAGTCACCAAAGATTAGAATATTATCTACTATGACTACAAGGTCCGATAGGAATTCAGGGAACTCAAAAGAGGAACGCTGTATATGGCCCAGGAGGCCTGTAAACAGTAACTATAAAAAGTGATTGAGTAGGCTGCATAGATTTCATGACTAGAAGCTCAAAAGACTAAAACGTATTTTTTTTATTTGTAAATTGAAATTTGCTATCGTAAATGTTAGCAACACCTCCGCCTTTACGGGACGCATGGAGGATATGGTCGCTAGTGTAGCCAGGAGGTAAGGGCTCTATTCAATCTGTGTCGCTGAAGTATTACAGATTGAACAGTAGAAATGTAAAGGCAATTTCCGATTGAATCGACATATGCAGCATTAGCCATGAATGCAGTCTCCGCTAACACTGGAACATTGCCTTTAAATTACATTTCAACCATGCAGTAATGCTGAAAGCTTTGAACAGAGCCCCAATTCTTACAATAAAATGTTATGATAAATCATTTACAAAAACAGTTTGCTTGCCATTGCGCAATTAGTGACCTTTGAAATCAAAATATTCCTTTGAAAGAATATTTGTGAACTGTCATGTTCTGACCATAGTTCTTTTGGGTTTTCTTTGTTTTAGTGTTGGTCAGGACGTGAGCTGAGTGGGCATTCTATGTTGTGTGTCTAGTTTTCCCGTTTCTATGTTTGGCCTGATATGGTTCTCAATCAGAGGCAGGTGTTAGTCATTGTCTCTGATTGGGAACCATATTTAGGTAGCCTGTTTTGTGGGTGGGTGTGTCTTCTGTCTTCGTGTGTCTGCACCAGACAGAACTGTTTTGTTTTTTTCACATTTGTTGTTTTGTATTTTGTAGTGTTCACGTTTATCGTCTTTATTAAACATGATGAACACTAACCATGCTGCGCTTTTGTCCTCTCCTTCGTCCACAGAAGAAAACCGTTACAGTGAACAATAATCTAATTCATATTTGACCCTGTCCTATACAGTTGTCATGTCTTTGGCATCATTAAAGTGAAGACTTATTTTATCAAATCAATTCTCTGTAATTATTATTACGTGATTAAACTAATCATGTAAATGTAATTAACTAGGAAGTCAGGGCACCAAGGAAAATCTTCAGATTACAAAGTTATAATTTTCCTAATATAACTTTTCAGATATTTTAATATCTGACCAATTAGTCTTCTAATTAATGAATTATTCTTTACCTCACGTTAGTCTCATTCCAAACTCTGTAAATTGTTGGTTATCTGCATGAACCCAGCCTTCACTATGAATCATCCATACATCAATCGTCTTAATAATTTATTTACTAACTAACTAAATTATCATTGAAATGCATAACAAACAAACAGTAGGTATGGTTACAATGAAATGATAGGGGATGTGCCCTAGTGGGCTAAACTGGTATGGCGGCTTGGTAGACAAAGGGACTGAGAAGGGCGCGAAAGACAAAAGATACTACACAGTTGATAATCATATTGATAGAAATACTAATACTTTGCACATGAAAAAACTCATTCGGGAATATTTGCAATCAATATATATATTTAGGCTCAGTGTGTCTTCATGATCTCTGTTGGAATGGTCCGTCTTTATGTTGGAAAGTTCATCTGAACTTCTCTTTGTGTCCCTGGAGTCTTTCGTGTATGGATACTTCATAGTCCCATTCAGAAATGTTCTTATAGAATAGATGTTCCGGCGGTTGTCGGTCTTCGCATTCAGTCGACAAAATTCTAGCTGCAGAGTAGTAATTAGTATCGAAGATTTTCTCTTATTTTGTCAGTATCGATAGTCTGAGTTTAACCATTTCCACCAGTGTAGCCAATGCGCCACGTGGTTTGGTTAGGAATTCATTAACCGAGGATTGCATGGTCTCTACTCAAACCTTAGCCCTCTCGGTAATCGAGGTACGCTTGGTCTCAAGGGAATTGGGTTTTTTTATTCTGAAATGCAGAAAAGGCTGTCCCATGACGTCAGATCAATATCTGTGCTCATGGGGCGGGCCAATGACTTAGTTAACTTTAAAGGGAATTGGATTCTCTGTCATTAAACAGTTTAAAATCACATTACAAAATTTCACAAATTGTTTAATCTTTACTCATTCATTTTATACAATAATTAGATGCAAATCTCATAACGGAGACTCTTGTGTAAACATAATTATGGTAATGTAGCTGTATTGTCTCTCATGAGGTCACAAACATTAGACAAAATGGACCGGTCGTAGCTGGATTCTCCACCGACCATATAGACATTCTCAACATGGATATTGTTCAGTTCTCAAGTTCTGTGAGGTAGAAGAAGTTCCTTTGTTCTACTGTGAACCCTCTCTCTATACCGCATGGCCGGGGGGGAAGAGAGTCTCCTCAGGAATTTACGACCTGAGATAACAGAGCCTGGGTGTAGGGGGAAGAGAGAGGTGGTGAGAGAGAGTTGGTGCTTGCTATATCCAAAGAGGGCCACGTCATGACACAGTATTCTTAAAAAATATATACAATGTGAATAATAGTATGGCTGTTGGACATCAAATACTTACAAAGCGATTGAGGAAGAAGCTGTCATCATACATGACATGAGGGAATTTGCTAATTATAACCAATATCATTATTTTGATTAAAAGAACTGACCTGGGAGCTGGCATCACAACTCTTGGACTCACTCCTCATCCTTTCCTTTCTGTGACAGAGAAGACGGATGGATTATGAAAAAATTGTAATACTACTGTGTAATGAAAAACATTTTATACTGCCATTTACTGTGTCCTTAAAATATATGATGGGAAACTTCAACAGGTATGTGCATTATGGTATGGAATACACTATGAACTTGATGCTGTCCCCATACAGATACTAAACATGTATCTGATTCTCTTGTGTAATAGCCAACACCAAGAGCAATACGGTCCAATTAAAGAATACAATGAACAATAAATACGTTTTGCCCTTCAACTACAGTATGTATTACAGAAATGAGTTACAACTGTTAAAGCTGTTAGCGACATACATTCAAGAAGTAATCTAAAACAATTCTAGGTTTAGCCACAATTAAAGGGGAAATCTCTCAAAAAACATCATCAAATATGTTAGTCCTCACCTGAGGTATTTTTGATATAATTTGTCTATATTTTAAATACAAAGATTTTTCCCACTTTTTCATGGGTCGTAAATCCACGACGCCATTCTGACCATTAGCAGTTAATCAAAATTTCACTGGATCTTGTCAGTTTTAGAACACAATTGATGGCAGCAAATGAATAAACATGCATTGTTATACATTATAAATAAGCAAATATGGGCAAGTACGAGAGGAGGTCAGCATCAACAAATAAAGTTAGTCATTTCTGAATGAAACCGTTCTCATAATTATCCTTAAGGCATATATGTTGGAGTTAAGGATGTATTTGAAATGTGTCAGTACGAAATTGTATGAATTCTGACCATTACAGAGTAGGTTGCCAAGTCTAAAATAAGGTTATCCAGTCAATAGTATTTCATGGCTTTTAGAAAGAGCTCACAGAAAGAGCTCACAGACAGCTGTCCCCCCAGTGTTCATTATGAAGATGAGATGTTAGGGAAGCAATACAGACCAAATTTAAGTGAGTTCTGCTTCCATCTTCTACAATCTTGTAATGATAGGGGGGTGACTGGGACAGGAAATGTAACATCATAACCTTTTTTAGGAAAACATGCAACTTACATGGGATCATCTTGAGACTTTCTCTGTACAGGTAACTTTCATCAAGGTTTTACATGGTCTATAATTTAAGAGTATATCCAAAACACTATATATCGATTTTCTGAAATATTGGTACATTTGTTTTTATTGTTTTAAGAAATTATGAAAGAAATTAAAAACACAACAATCTAATCATGGCATGACAGATGCATTTGTTTAAAACCTATAACTTTCAGGCAAACAATAATATGCATGTCAATCGATCATGGCTCAAATTGGAGGAGAGATTGATTTCATAACGACTTGTATTTGTGAGAGGTATTGACATGTTGAAAGCAGCGAGCTGTCTGTTTAAACGACTAGCACACAGCTCAGACACCCATGCATAACCCACAAGACATGCCACCAGAAGTCTCCTCACAGTCCCCAAGTCCAGAACAGACTGTGGTAGGCGCACCGTACTACATAGAGCCATGACTACATGGAACTCTATTCCACATTAGGTAACTGATGCAAGCGGTAGAATCAGACTTTAATAAACAGATACAAATAAACCTTATGGAACAGCGGGAACTGTTTACGCAACACAAACATAGGCAAAGACACATGCACACACACACACATAATATAATAATAATAATATAATAATATATATAATAATAATAATAATAATATAATATATAATATAATAATATATAATAATAATAATAATAATATAATAATATAATAATATATGCCATTTAGCAGACGCTTTTATCCAAAGCGACTTACAGTCATGTGTGCATACATTCTACGTATGGGTGGTCCCGGGGATCGAACCCACTACCCTGGCGTTACAAGCGCCATGCTCTACCAACTGAGCTACAGAAGGACCAGTGTGTATGATAACATACACACTGTACACACACGTGCACATGGATTTTGTGTTGTATATATGTGGTAGTGGAGTAGTGGTTCTTGCTAAGTCTGCAAATGATCCTTTAGGACTCTTGAAAGAGTTACTTTACTGACCTTGGAGGCAGAATCAAGACTCCTGGCTCTCATCTTATTGACATGAGACTCAGCAATATCAGCCCTCTCTTCTGGCTCATCCAGTTCTGTAACAGCGTTCGTCTGTTGAAGAAAGAAAGTTGGTCCGAAATGCAGCATGTAGGTTACTCATGACTTTAATGAAAATAAATCGCTGTACATGAAACAACTGAATACTAAATACAAAAACAACAGAACGGAACGTGAAACTAATTACAGCCTATCTGGTGACAACAACACAGAGACAGGAACAAACACCCACGAAATACAAAGCGAAACTGAGGCTGCCTAAATACGGTTCCCAATCGGAGACAACGATAAGCACCTGACTCTAATTGAGAATCGCCTCAGGCAGCCAAACCTATACCACACCCCTAATCAGCCGCAATCCCAAATAATACAAACCCCAATACGAAACACAACATATAAACCCATGTCACACCCTGGCCTACCCAAACATATAACAAAAACACAAAGTACAATGACCAAGGCGTGACAGAACCCCCCCCCCCCTAAGGTGCGGACTCCCGGACGCACCTCAAGAGCATAGGGAGGGTCCGGGTGGGCGTCTGTCCATGGTGGCGGTTCTGGCTCAGGACGTGGACCCCACTCCATTAATGTCCTAGTTCCTCCCCTTCGCGTCCTGGGATAATCCACCCTCTCCGCTGACCATGGCCTAATAGTCCTCACCCAGATCCCCACATAACTGAGGAGCAGCTCGGGACAGAGGAGCAGCTCGGGACAGAGGGGCAGCTCGGGACAGAGGGGCAGCTCGGGACAGAGGGGCATCTCGGGACAGAGGGGCATCTCGGGACAGAGGGGCATCCCGGGACAGAGGGGCATCTCGGGACAGAGGGGCATCTCGGGACAGAGGGGCATCTCGGGACAGAGGGGCAGCTCGGGACAGAAGCAGCCCGGGACTGAGGGGAAGCCCGGGACTGAGGGGAAGCCCGGGACTGAGGGGAAGCCCGGTACTGAGGGGAAGCCCGGTACTGAGAGGAAGCTCAGTACTGAGAGGAAGCCCAGTACTGAGAGGTAGCTCAGGCAGGTAGTAGGCTCCGGTAAATCCTGGCTGGTTGGCGGAACTGGAAGAGACTGGTTGTCTGGCCGATCTAGAAGATCATGGCTGACTGGCACTTCTGGCAGATGCTGGCAGACTGGCGACGCTGGGCAGACTGGCGGCGCTGGGCAGACTGGCGACGCTGGGCAGACTCGCTGTGCTGGCGGCGCTGGGCAGACTGGCGGCGCTGGGCAGACTGGGAGCACTGGGCAGACTGGGAGCACTGGCGGTGTTGGGCAGACTGGGAGCACTGGCGGCGCTGGGCAGACGGGAGACTCCGGCAACGCAGGAGAGGAGAAAAGCTCTGGCTGCGCTAAACAGGCGTGAGACTCCGACAGTGCAGGAGAGGAGAAAAGAGCTGGCTGCGCTGAATAGGCGAGGCGCACTGGAGGCCTGGTGCGTGGTGCTGGATCGAGGACACGCACAGGAAGCCTGGTGCGGGGAGCTGCTACCGGAGGACTGGTGTGTAGAGGTGGCTCTGGATAGACCGGACCGTGCAGGCGCACTGGAGCTCTTGAGCACCGAGCCTGCCCAAGCTTACCTGGCTCGATGCCCACTCTAGCCCGGCCAATAGGAAGGGCTGGTATGTGCCGCACCTGGCTCTGCACCCGCACTGGAAACACTGTGCGCTCCATAGCGTAACACGGTGCCTGCCCGGTCTCTCTAGCCCAACGGTGAGCACAGGGAGTTTGCGCAGGTCTCCTACCTGGCATAACTATTCTCCCTTCTAGCCACCCCCCAATAATTTTTTTGGGCTGCTTTTCCGGCTTCCAACCACGTCGCCGTGCTGCCTCCTCATACCAGTGCCTCTCCGCTTTAGCCGCATCTATTTCTTCCTTGGGACGGCGATATTCTCCCGGCTGCGCCCAGGGTCCTTTTCCGTCTAATATCATCACCCAAGACCAGAAGTCCTTATATTGCTGCTCCTCACAATTAACAGGGAGAGTAGGCTCAGGTCTGACTCCTGACTCAGCCACTCTCTCTCTGCGCTTTCCCCCAATAAATATTTGGGGGTTACTTTCGTTTTTCGCTCTGCGTCGCCGTGTTTTCCTTTTTGACTCCATTCTTCTATAGCCCTCTTCGCACTGCTGAAGCGAATCCCAAGCGGGCTCCTGCACTCTCTCTGGGTCGGCCGCCCACCTGTCGATTTCTTCCCACGTCGTATACTCCATGCTTCTACTGTCCATAACGTCGTTGCCAGTTACACGCTGCTCGGTCCGTGAGGGGTGGGTGTTTCTGTAACGGCGTTCGTCTGTTGAAGAAAGAAAGTCGGACCGAAATGCAGCGTGTAGGTTACTCACTTTAATGAAAATAAATCGCGGTACATGAAACAACTGAATACTAAATACAAAAACAACAGAACGGACCGTGAAACTAATTACAGCCTATCTGGTGACAACAACACAGAGACAGGAACAAACACCCACGAAATACAAAGCGAAACTGAGGCTGCCTAAATACGGTTCCCAATCGGAGACAACGATAAGCACCTGACTCTAATTGAGAATCGCCTCAGGCAGCCAAACCTATACCACACCCCTAATCAGCCGCAATGCCAAATAATACAAACCCCAATACGAAACACAACATATAAACCCATGTCACACCCTGGCCTACCCAAACATATAACAAAAACACAAAATATAATGACCAAGGCGTGACAAGTTCATGCTGAATCTTACGGAACGTGCCCAAATTGGCATTGGCTTGTTCCTCCTGTGAGAAATGTTAAACATGATCTAGGTTTCTATTAAACAAAATAATTTGAGAATTACAGATGCATCAGTTGGATGATAGAAGGTTACTTACAGCCTCCTCTGCAGTTCTCTTGTAGGATATGACCTTCAGCTGCAGTTTGTCCACCAGGTCCTGCAGGCAGCTCAAATTCTTACGGTCTTCCTCAGTCTGCACACAAAAAATAAAGAGAAAAATAGGAAAACATTATATATATGTTACAATTGATTCTGAGCATTAATTGTGCCCTGTCAAATTAAAGTATATAATGTACCTGGTGTGAGCTCCTTGATGCGTCTCTCATATTTACGGACTCCTTTCACAGAATCACTGCCCCTCCTTTACTCCATTTCCACTTTTCTCTAGCTCCCTTACTTAGAACGATATGATCAATGTTAAACACTATTTCCAAGTATGTTGTTACTACTCTTTTCAATATTGAAGCTCGAAATATGATTACAGTACCAGTCATAAATTTGGACACACCTACTCATTCAACGGTATTTCTTTATTTTTACTATTTTCTAACTTCTAGAATAATAGTGAAGACATCAAAACTATGAAATAACACATGTAGTAACCAAAAAAGGGTTAAACAAACCAAAATATATTTTAGATTATTTTAAGTAGCCACCCTTGATGACAGCTTTGCACACTCTTGGCATTCTTTCAACCAGCTTCATGAGGAAACCTTTTCCAACAGTCTTGAAGAAGTTCACACATATGCTGAGCACTTTTTGGCTGGTTTTCCTTCACTCTGCGGTCCAACTCATCCAAAACCATCTCAATTGGGTTGAGGTCAGGTGATTGCATCTTCCGATGCAGCACTCCATCACTCTCCTTCTTGGTCAAATAACCCTTACACAGCCTGGAGGTGTGTTGGGTCATTGTCCTGTTGAAAAACAAATTAATAGTTCCACCCAGCACAAACCAGATGGGATGGCGTATCACTGCAGAATGCTGTGGTTGCCATGCTGGTTACATGTGCCTTGAATTTTAAATAAATCACTGACAGTGTCACCAGCAAAACACCATCACACCTCCTCCTCCATGCTTCACAGTGGGAATCACACATGCAGAGATAATCCGTTCATCTACTCTGCGTCTCACAAAGACACGGCGGTTGGAACCATAAATCTCAGATTTGGACTCATCAGACAAAATTACAGGTTTCCACCGGTCTAATGTCCATTGCTTGTGTTTCTTGGCCCAAGCAAGTCTCTTCTTCTTATTGGTGTCCTTTAGAAGTGGTTTCTTTGCAGCAATTCAACCATGAAGGACTGATTCATGTTGTCTCCTCTGAAAAGTTGAGGTTGAGATGTGTCTGTTACTTGAACTCTTTGTAGAATTTATTTGGGCCGCAATCTGAGGCTGGTAACTCTAATGAACTTATCCAACGCAGCAGAGGTAACTCTGGGTCTTCCTTTCCTGTGGCAGTCCTTATGAGAGCCAGTTTCATCATAGCGCTTGTTGGTTTTTGTGACGTCACTTGAAGAAACTTTCAAAGTTCTTGAAATGTTCTGTATTGACTGACATTCTTGTCTTAAGGTAATGACGGACTGTCAATTCTCTTTGCCTATTTGAACTGTTCTTGCCATAATATGGACTTGGTCTTTTACCAAATATGGCTAACTGCTGTATACCACCCTTACCTTGTCACAACACAACTGATTGGATCAAATGCATTAAGAAGTAAAGAACATCCACAAATGAACTTTTAACAAGGCACACCTGTTCATTTAAATGCATTGCAGGTGACTACCTCATGAAGCTGGTTGAGTGAATGCCAAGAGTGTGCAAAGCTGTCATCGAGGCAAAGGGTGGCTACTTGAAGAATCTCAAATATATTTTGATATGTTTAACACTTTTTTGGTTACTACACGATTCCATATGTGTTATTTCAATGTAGAAAATAGTAGAGAATAAAATAAAACTTGAATGAGTATGTCAACTTTTGACTGGTACTGTATAAAAAGTGACTGAATTAATAGAAGAGAATGCAGCTTAGACACTTACTCTGGCCTCCAGCTTCTGGATCTGCTTCTTGCCCCCCTTCATGGCGATTTGTTCAGCTTCATCCAGGCGGTGCTGCAGGTCCTTGATGGTCTGCTCCATGTTCTTTTTCATGCGCTCCAGGTGAGCACTGGTGTCCTGCTCCTTCTTCAGCTCTTCTGCCATCATGGCAGCATCAGTAATGGCCTTCTTGGCCTTTTCCTCAGCATTTCTACACTCCTGCACAGCCTCCTCCACTTCATTCTGAAGCTGGGATGTGTCGCCCTCTAGCTTTTTCTTCTGGCTTAACAGGCTGGAGTTCCTCACATATATTTGACAAATGACTTTTAATTTAACCTCTGCAGTATATACCTCAGGTAGCAGACATTTAAGGAGAACACTAATTGTTATCTATAGAGCTTGCTAGTTTGTAGTCCTAAAAAATGGAAATGACTTACCTTTGGTTCGTTCATTCATTCCTATGGGTGAAATGGGGCGGCTGGTAGCCTAGTGGTTAGAGCATTGGGCCAGTAACCGAAAAGTTGGTGGATTGAATCCCCGAGCTGACAAAGGTCGTTCTGTACCTGAACAAGGCAGTTAACCTACTGTTCCCCGGTAGGGCATCATTGTAAAAAATCATTTGTTCTTAACTGCCTTGCCTAGTTAAATAAAGGTTAAATAAAACATGAATGGGGAGATATTGGGGTTTTGGGATAAACCCTGAAAATAAGGTCTGAGGTTTAAACAGGCTTAGGAGATCCTATACATTTTGTTCTATGAGATAATATCAGTCAGTTAACATGCCCTTTATGAATTATGAAGCCTTTTTGTGCTTAATGTACTTGTTTTGATCACATAAATGCTTAAAAATTCACAAAAAGTCACGTTATCTGTTGAAGATTATCTCATAGAACAAAAAAGTACTAAATCTCCTAAGCCTGTGTTTACTACAGACCTTATTTTTTCCTGTTTATCCAAAAAAAGCTTAATTTTTCCCATGGGTCTTGGCCAACGAGACATGACTGAGTTAGTGCCTGCAAAAAAGATGCCATTACTATTGCTCCTTTCTATTACTGTCTTACCTGTGAGTGTAGAAGTTGAACTCTCACTAACTCACTAACATCCAGCAGTTCCTGCTCAGCCAGTTTGCGGCCTCTCTCAGTCTGCTCCACCAGGGCTCTCAGCTCATCCAGTTCAGCCTGCATCAGGTTGTTCCGTCTCTCCACAATGGCAATGTTCTCCTTCAGGTCATCACTGCTACGAAGAGCATCATCCAGCGGCAGTTGAGAATCCTGTAGAGAGAATAGATTTTACTATATTTATTGTATTGTTTCACAGTGTGGTTTGGCTTTTTCTGAATGCACACGCAATGTTTTTAATTCAGTGGTGTGGAAGTAATACCTTCAGATGGGAATGGAGACCCTTAAGTTGCTTCTGGGCCTCTGATGCCTGCCTGTTGGCCTGGCTGAGCTGGATCTCCATCTCATTGAGATCTCCCTCCATCTTCTTCTTCAGCCTGAGAGCTTCATTCCTGCTGCGAGTCTCTGACTCCAGGGAGCTTTGCAGGTTATCCACAACTCTCTGCTGGTTCCTCTTATTCATCTCCATTTCCTCATCCTTCTCCACCAGCTTCCTTCCGTTCAATGTCAGCTTTCACCTGATTGAACTCCAGCTGAGCACTCAGGATTTTGCCCTCCTCATGATCCAGGGAGCCCTGTGAGAACATAGCCCCATATAAAATCTCATTATACAGTCAGTTGCTACCAGTAAATAGTGTCTGTTGCTAGAAGTAAATGTTTTCTGTTCTCACCTCAGCTTCCTCTAGAGCAAAGTGTTGCTCAGCCTTCTGCTGCTCCAGCTGGTTATGGACTTTCTCCAGTTCTTGGATGCGATTTCCTCCCTCACCAAGTTGGCTCAGTCTCACACAGTCATCTCCTCTGTGGTTAAAAAAATAAATTTACATGAGAATATTTTTGTGATAATTAATCTCTGATATATATAAATCTTTAATTGACATCAATAATGCTGATGCTGTGTTCTCCGTCTTCATGGTCTGCAGGTGATCCAGAAACTCCTCATGAGGGTTCTTGAGTTTGAAGAGCTCAGTGCTGAGAGATCTGGCCACTTTCTGGGAGCTCTCGAGCTCAGTCTGAGACTCCTCAAACTTCTGCTTCCACTCAGCCAGGACCTGAAAAACATACTGTCATGCAGGTGAAAGAGGACCCAAAAGCGACTTGGCAAAAACAGAGTCTTTAATCCAGTAAAGTAAATACAAACAAAAAACACAACTTTCACTCGAAATGACGAGGACAAACTGGAGACTCGATCTTGAACAGCAGGTGAACAGCAGGTTGCCTCGGGAAGGCACTTGAACCAGACAGACTCAGACACCTGCTCACCACGCAGCATCTGAGGAAAACACGACACGACAGGGCGATACACAAACACAGCACGGTGAATTCTAGACAAGGAACCGACAGGACAGGAACGGAACACAAAGGAAGAAATAGGGACTCTAATCAGGGGAAAGGATCGGGAACAGGTGTGGGAAGACTAAATGATTGATTAGGGGAATAGGAACAGCTGGGAGCAGGAACGGAACGATAGAGAGAAGAGAGAGCGAGAGAGTGAGAGAGGGAGGGGGAGAGAGAGGGATAGAAAGAGGGAAAGAACCTAATAAGACCAGCAGAGGGAAACGAATAGAATGGGAAGCACAGGGACAAGACAAGATAATAAATGACAAAACATGACACATACAAGTTTTACAAGTTGTTTCAATATATTGTATATCGTGTATTATAATGAAGGCTAATATGACTTGCGTATCCGGTAATTGATTTAGTTGCTTCAAGGCAGCAGCTGCATTGGATCTCTCCACATCCACCATGAGATCTTCAATCTCATTCTGGAGTCTGTGTTTAGTCTTCTCCAGGGATGAACATTTAGCATTTACAGCTTCCACAGCTTCCTCTGCATCCTGCAGATGCTGAGCCAGTTTCTTCCTAGATTGATATAGATAAGAAACATATTTCAGAACAGCTGACTCTTTTCTGTCTAAATGGTTGTTATAACAGTTCATCCATGTATTATTCATCATGTACTTTTGTGTATCGCTCTTTCAGCCAAGGTTCAATAGCCTAAAAAGTAAGAGAAAGCAATAAAACATCCTTACTTTGCATCCTCAAGCTCCATAAACCATAAATAATTTGAATGTGGGATTCTCCAGATTTACAAAACGTGCCAGTCATGTGCCTCTGTAGGAAAATGGCACAAATTGACCACAGGGTGGCCCTGTAATGACCAATTGATTTACAACTTCAGACCCAGCATGTTAACCAAGAGTTACAAAATGTGGCAAGGTCTTTAAAAGCATGCACATAACACATTGCCAAAATGCTTTTAATGACTTTTCAGTAGCCAGATTTGGATATATGATATGGTAGTAGCCAGATCTGAATCTGCAACATGGTGGCACTATACCAAGTACACATTTGTATCCTTTTACTTGACCCAAGGGGTATGAGGTCTTGGATTTGTGTCACACTGTTAAAGATCAAGATAGCTGTCTGGTCATCATGTGCACAGTGTGGGGCAGGTACTGGTGACAAAGCTGGAAAGGGTGTTACCTCCTTCAAGACCTGTGCATATGACCCCTGTATGTATAGTGGAGCCCTTTTAACTCTTACAACTTCACAGCTTTCACTTCACTTCAGTTTTGAGGTCCTGTAGCCTTCAGAGCTGAACATACCATCGCCTGCCCTTCAATTCATTTCTAAGGGTCCCATTCCTAGCTGTCACATGTGTGTGTGTGCCTCATTTCACACAGAACATTAGGATTCTGTGTGAAAGGTTCACTTACACTTGAAGGGGTTAGTGAGGTTATATGAGTTGTGCTTGATGTACTTGAACACATGGATTCACCTTAACCTACTCTCCTGTCATCCTTTGTCTCCATAGATTGACAGACTGCCAGGCCATCTCTACTGCTCCCCCAGGCTAAGACCATCTCTTCCCTCACCAAGGCACGTGGGTTCCCTGACAGGGGGTGAAAGAAAGATATAGGTTAGTGATGCAGGAGTAGCCTCCACAAATCTTCCAATAGCAACAGAATCACCACTGACCAAGGTAAGTCATAATGACGACATTATCTTTAACTCCTACCGGACAGTCAGCATGCAGTGTTCAATGTGCAGGTGTAGGGATATTACATTTTAAGAAATTAGTGTGGATATTATTAACATTTACCAAATTAGTGAGTCTCATGGTCTGTATCTGTAAGAATGAGAGAATAGCATTGATTTTACAGGAGCTCTGTTAACTTACCAGAAGTGTCAGGAGAAGCCAGTACAGAGGTGGGTAATGGCACAGCTTGTTTTCTACCTTCCCCAAGTGGACAATGTGGGAAGTACAGGGAGAACATTCTGAGTTAGCAGCCCATGGGGTCATGTAACACTCCCTGTAGTTTCACCCTTGCTGTAGGACGTGTAACACAGATGAAATATTAGCTTGTTGTTTCTTAATGTATTAGTCCATTTATTTAGTTTTTATTAAAAAGGTAAGTTTAACGTTATTATTAAACAAATTAATTGGTCAAGGAAACTTTTGCAGTTCACATTGTTATTGAATACAAGTTATTGAATACAAAAACTGTTTTTATTGAGAACTTAGGGCTGGTCAAAAGCAGAGAAAGCCAGGAAATTCAAACAAGATACACAGCTCTTCACCCATGCACTACCAAGGTTTTCCAGCACACAGCTTTGACACTTGGTACATTAAAAAGTTCTAAGTACTTTAAAAAAACTTATTTTAGTTAACTTGATTTAACTAAGCAAGTCAGTTAACAGCAAATTCTTATTTACAATGACAGCCTACCCCGGCCAAACCCCCCGGACGACGCTGGGCCAATTGTGCGCCGCCCTATGGGATTCCAAATCACGGCTGGTTGTGATACAGCCTGGAATCAAACCATGGTCTGTAGTGACGCCTCTAGCACTGCCTTAGACCGCTGCACCACTCAGGAGCCTGACTGATGCAGTTGATCATTACTAGACAGCCATACCCATAACACGATGCAGCCACCCAAAAAACATACAGTATATAATATTAAGAGTGGTACTGCTCCGGTACAGACACATGCTGGTGTCATGTTGGCCTCTTTGGGTATAGCAAGCCCCATCCCCCTCTCCCTGCCTCCTCCTTGCCTCCTTCAACTAGGCTGCTGTGGTCAGAGAGAGGTCGTAAATTCCTGAGAAGACCCTGCCACATGGCCACATAGTATAACAGGCAGAGTAGATTTTCATGGAGCACAAAGGTGCTCCATGAAATGTCTTCCACCTCACAGAACTTGAGGTACGAACACATTTCATGTTACAGAGAAAGCATAGAAGATCGGTGAAGAATCCAGCTACGAACTGGTCCGTTTGTTACAACTTGGGGAAGCTCATGGGAGACGGTGTGGCCACATTACCATAATGCTGTTTATATAATAGCCTCAGATATGAGGTTTACATACATCTAATTGTTGTATAAGATTAATGAGTGAGTATGATACTTTTTACACAATTTTACAATGTGATTTTGGACTGTTTAATGAAGAAAAACTAAAAAAGGGGATTGGAGTTAACTAAATCAGAGGACCGCTCCTGAGCCAAGTTAGGGTCAGGCGTCCTGGGACAGCCCTTTTCTGCCATTCCGAATAAAACCCAACTTTGAGAATTTATCAACAGACCATGTTTTTCTCCATTATGAGAGGACAAAGGTTGTAGACCATTGCTGAATCTTTTAACCATACCACGTGGTTAAACTCTTAGACTATCGATACCGACAGAATAAGAACAAGTCTTTGATATTAATTACTAGTCTGCAGCTAAGAATCCGGTATCATTGAATGCGAAGAACGACAACCGCCGAAAACATCCATTCTATAACGAAACAAATTAATGTCATTCTGAACTATCCACTATAACCACAACCGAGAGAGAGAGGAAGAGAGACGGACAATTCTACAAAAGAAACAAACTTTTCACTAGTGATCAAGATGACACACTGAGAGTAAATATATATATTGATTGCAATTGTTCCCGAATGAGTGAGCGTTCATGTGTACAGGATTAGCATTTCAATTGTTATAATTATCACTCTGTAGTGATTTCTTAGTCGACTCCCACTTTCTCTTTTGTCTAACAAGCCGCCATGCCGGTTCAGCCCACTAGGGCACATTCTCCTATCATTTCTTGTAACCATATTTACTGTTTGTTTATGCATTTCTGTGAATTACTTAGTTAGTAATAAATAAGTGATTTAAGAAAATTGATGTATGGATGACTCATAGTGAAGACTGGGTTTGTGCAGATAACCAACAATTTACAACGTTTGGAATGAGACGAACGTGAGGTAAAGTAAATAATTCATTAATTCGAAGACTAATTGATCAGATAAAATATCTGAAAAATTATTTTAGGAAATGATAACTTTGTAATCTGAATATTTTTCCTTGGTACCCCGACTTCCTAGTTAATTAGTTACATGATTAATCAGTTGATCGCGTAATACTAATTACAGAGAATCTTTGATAAAAACTATAAGTCTCCAATTTAATGATAGTAAAGACACGACACTGGATATTATTTTATTTACCATTGCATTCAGACCGCAAGGACAGCTCACTTGGGAGGTCTTTAACTCCTAGAATTCGCCAGCCGTGAGTAACCATTGCGAATTAATAAGCTGCCCTGTTCAATGCAATTGATCAAGCATATTATGGAAGTGCAAATGTGCTTATAATTGGAATATTTGATGAACTTGGGAATAGAATTCAAAACACAGCAGTGTGAAAACAATTAAGAAGTTTGAGTTTGGGAAACAATGAGATCCTATGCACAATGTAATCTAATCAAATGTCTAATAGTAGGCCTAACGTGGAAATGCAATGCATCAATGGAATGCAACTAAAGGATCTAAAGATACTGGGTGTTTAAATTTAAATAAAGGGAACTAAAGGAGGTCCAAGGGGGCAGTGCATTTAACAATCAAATCAACAACTATGTCAAGTTCTTTGAGGAACCTGTTGAGTTTGCAGGATTAGGTGCAGTTCCAAAGACCCCATTACAAAGGAGTTTACAACAACAGACAACAAAGCCATCAAAACCCATTCAGAAAACAGTCATAAACCACACCCTTCAGCAGCCAACAGCAAGGTCTAGCAATCAACACGGAATCAACACGGTGGGTATCATCCATAATACCAGCCATGATAACCTCTCTACTGTCATGCAAAGGCAAAATGAAATTGCTGACCACCTTGTACTACAGCACAAACAGGCCACACTCCCTGTTAAGGAGATACCTATGTTTGACAGTGATCCTCTAAACTTTAGACTATTTATGCATGTATTTGAGCATGGCATAGAAGATCGGACAAGCAACCACCAGGATAGGCTCTATTACCTGGAACAGTACAACATGGCCACCAGGACTATTCCATAGAGGAGACCTTTACTCACAAAGGACATGGAAGCAAGTACAAGATATCACTGACCTCTTCTGGAAGAGATGGATAAATGAGTATCTTCCACTTATGCAGGAGCGGAACAAGTGGAATAAAACTAAGAGAAACTTCAGTCCTGGTGACCATGTTGTCATCGTCAATGACACAGCCCCAAGGATCTCTTGGATAATGGGGCGTGTAGTGGACCAACATCTTACAGAGACCTATCAATAAACTCTGTATACTCCTGGAGGCGGCTGAGTGAGACACACACACACACAGAGCTCCATCTTTGAATCAAGTGCACCTCTGATTCTTGGATGTCGTACTCTTACATTTTTTGGACATCTAACTCTTGAATTTCTGAATGTTGAACACTTGAACACTTCAAATCTGGGACTGAGATCACTGTACTCTTGTCCTATATGGGACCTTGCATATTTGTTTATAGCTATGAACCATAATACTGCTTTGGTAAAGTATGTCTTGTGTATTGGCTCTATTTTTGAATATTAAGTAAATGTTATGCATTCAGTGCAGTTAACAATTAGGAGCTGTTATGTTAGAGACGATTTAAACATATTTGTATATTTATACACACACTACTGTTCAAAAGTTTGGGGTCACTTAGAAATGTCCTTGTTTTCCATGAAAACAAACATGAAATTAGTACAAAATTAATAGGAAATATAGTCAAGACATCACAGACCGTCACGTTGCATCTATCATCCTTGACAGATGGCGTTAAGTACTCCTCCAGCATCTTTTCATTTTTTCTGCGTCTCTGATGATGCCATCTATTTTGTGAAGTGCACCAGTGCTGCAAAGCACCCCCACAACATGATGCTGCCACTACCATGCTTCGCGGTTGGGATGGTGTTCTGCGGCTTGCAAGACTGCAGGTTATGTCGATATAGGACTCGTTTTACTGTGGATATAGATACTTTTGTACCTGTTTCCTCCAGCATCTTCACATGGTCCTTTGCTGTTCTGAGATTGATTTGTACTTTTCACAACAAAGTACGTTCATCTCTAGGAGACAGAACGCGAGACAGAACGGCTGCATGGTCCCATGGTGTTTATACTGGCATACTATTGTTTGTACAGATGAACTGCTCCCAAGGATGAACCAGACTTGTTGAGGTCTACAATTGTTTTTCTGGGGTCTTGGCTGATTTCTTTTGATTTTCCCATGATGTCAAGCAAAGGGGCACCGATTTTGAAGGTAGACCTTGAAATACATCCACAGGTACAACTCCGATTTACTCAAATAATGTCAAGTAGCCTATCAGAAGGTTCTAAACGCATTACATAATTTTCTGGAATTTTCCAAGCTGTTTAAAGGCACAGTCAACTTAGTGTATGTAAACTTCTGACCCACTGGAATTGTGGTACAGTGAATTATAAGTGAAATAATCTGTCTGTTAACAATTGTTGGAAAAATTACTTGTGTCATGCGCAAAGTAGATGACCTAAGCGACTGGACAAAACTATAGTTTGTTAATGTTATGCTGGTGAATGAGGACCCAAAAGCGACTTAACGAAAACAGAGTCTTTATTCCAGTATATGACAAAAGTAATAATCCTGGATATATCAAGGAGAAAACAAAACAGGAAAAACTGAAATCCACTCGTAGTAGCGAGGACTGACTGGAGACTCGACCATAGACTGCAGGTTGCTTCGGGAAGGCACCGACCATAGCAGACTAAGACACCTGCTCATACGCAGCATCTGAAGAAGATAAAACACGACAGGGCGAGACAAGGACACAGAACAGCGAACATCATACAAGGATCCGACAAGGACAGAAGCGGAAAACAGCGGGAGAAATAGTGGCTCTAATCAGAGGGCAAAATAGGGGACAGGTGTGAAAAGAGTAAATGAGGAACAGCTGGGAGCAGGAACGGAACGATAAGGAGAGAGAACGAGAGAGGAAGAGAGGGAGGGGAAGAGAGGGATAGAAAGAGGGAAAGAACCTAATAAGACCAGCAGAGGGAAACGAATAGAAGGGAAGCACAGAGACAAGACATGATAACCAATGACAAAACATGACAGTTAACAAGAAATGTGTGGAGTAATTGAAAAACTAGTTTTAATGTGTATTTAAACTTCCGACTTCAACTGTATGTAAGTAAGGTTTTTCTGTTCTTTATTTTTAATAAATTAGCAAAACATTCAAAAAACTTGTCATGAACATTTTGCAGAATCAAGTAAACCACCTATAGGCTGTGATTTAAAAGAATCCAGTATGCCTCTAGGGTCAAAATGGTACCAGTCTGTAGTTTGATGGTTACATTATTCATGAAACCACACAAAGCCTTAATGTTAGTCCAAAGAAATATGATATTGCTCTTGGGTGTGGGTAAGTGTTTCCATTTCTTTAATAAATAATGGTGAATTCCATTCTTCCAAAATCTAGTCTAAACTTCCTGTCTGAATAGAATCAAGCAATACACAGAGGGGCTATTTAACTTGACTTTATTCTTTATTCTGCTCATGTTACATGGAGAATAGAGAAACAACTAAAGCACTACAGTCAGGAGATTTTCAGAAAGGTCCATCCGAGAGCTTCACTCTTCACCATGTCCTTTCTGTAACACAAGATGGATGAAGGTTAAAATGTAATAAACTACTGTAAATACTAAAAACATTCTTACAATATTCTGTGCATCGTCAGACATATATGAACCTTTGGGGCTCATTGTTTGAGTGAATAGAATACACTATAAACATCATGAATAATACTAACTGTGTCTACTAGTAAATTAAAGATTTCACGAAATATTGCAATAAATCCATCACATTGTAAGTGACAATACGTGATTATTGATTTATTTGCAGATTTTGATAACACTGAATAGTGAACCTTTATCTTTTCTGACAGGGCTACATTAATCAGGTCAGTTGGCCGGCTTACTGTGGCATATTGTGCTATATTAATGAAACAATCTCTGAATTGGAAAGAAACGTGGTAGGGAAAGTAATTTCTTATCAATTTCACCAGGAGAGATCATGGGTATAATGTTACGTGGCTAGTTAGCTACTAGCTAGCAACACTTGGGCTCGCTATTGTTTGCTTAATAGTTAGCTAACCTTGTGTTCACAGAATATTTGGCAGAACGGGTCCAGCTATATTGTAGCATTTCACCAGAAATATCATAATTTGATTATTTTCATATGGTAGCAAGCTAGTTATCAACGTTTTGGCTAGTTAGCTGTCTGCAGCATCAATTGATGTCTAGCTAGCTAACTTTCTAGCGAACTAGCTAGTTTACTTCTTGGGGAACGATCATTCTGCTTAGTGCATTAGCTAGCCAACATTCATTATACATGACTTGTGTTATCCATCAATTTCTTATTAACTCAAAAATGTAGCTAGCTAGTTAGCTAACTAGTATAAGTTATTTGAATGACAGCCTCATCACATTTATTGGGAATTTACTGACTGGCTATAGCTAGCTAACTAGCCACATATCTCATTATCTGCAAATGAGTGATCATTATTGACATAAATGTTTAATCCCCATATATATGAGTGTCGTCTCACATCATGTCAGTATAATTTCTTTAATTTCTGATCCAGAAAAGCACTCACAAAGCCACACCTGTAGCATGTGTTGCTTGAAGTAAACATGGTTGTTTTCTTTAAGCTTTGAAATGATGTCTTCCAAGCATTCTATGGCCAGAAAATGACATCTTCAACAAAAAGTAGAAATGACAGCCAAAATGTAATGATAGACAAAAATGCTGTTGTGGATTATTTAATGAAGCCTACATGAGCATTATTATTAAGTGTTGTGTTTTTTTATGGAGACCTTTACCTTTAATCAATTAAATATGCAAAGTACTTCATTTTATATTGATATGTAGATTGTCTGTCACAGGTGTTGCTGCAATCCATATCACTTTCGTTTACAATGTTTTGATTAATTAAAAGTTGTTCTTCAATAACTTTATTTTCGCAGAAGAGTTGCCCCTGTGTAGGCATAACTTGGCATAATAAGTAATTGTCTGCAATTAAATATGATAACAAAATCCTTGTACTACCAGGGCATTCTAGTCTAATCATATTTGTTTAGTTGTTATATGACAATACTCAGTTGAACTTTTTACTATATAGATTTAGTTGTTCTTGATGTTACTTCTTTCGGGCGGGAGTAGTGAACACAGACAATGACCATTTCCGATGTCTAGTATCAAGCTGGCTTGGTGCCGTAACATCATAATATCAGCTAGTCTGACACGGTTATCACAGAGCTCAGTGTAATCTCCCGAGGTATTGTTTTGATGAAACCAGTGCTAACACAGTGGACACCTGAGAAGTTCCGCTTCTTAGTTGCAATCAACCCTTTAAACGTACAAAACAATTGAGGTTGGGTCTGTCATCATACATGGTATAAGGGAGTTTGCAAATTATAACCAATGTAATTATGTTGATTGAAATAACTGACCTGGGAGTCGGCATCACAACTCTTGGCCTCACTCGTCATCCTTTCCTTTCTGTGACAGAGAGGATAGATAAAGAATGAGAACACTGTTTTCTGGTTGATATTTTACACAATGGGGAACTTCAACAAGTATGTATAGTTACTTGGTAACACTTGACGCATTTATTACTTATTTTCTTCAGGAATAAATGAGTGAATATCGAGAATTGAAATGACCATTAAATAGAATCTCAGATACGAGACGTTAAAACTATTTAAGGTTAAGGCTTTTGTCATGGGAAACTGCAAAATTATAACCTATACAACACTGCACATTGACAGCAAATTCACTGACTTTGGATCCAGCATCACGACTCTTGGCTCTCATCTTGTTGACCTGAGACTCAGCAATATCAGCCCTCTCTTCTGCCTCATCCAGTTCATGCTGAATCTTACGGAACTTGCCCAAATTGGCATTGGCTTGTTCCTCCTGTGAAAAAGGTTTATACGATTTAAGTTTCCAGCAAACACAACAATTTGAGACTTAGAGATGCATCAGTTGGACGATGGAAGATTTTCGACTTACAGCCTCCTCTGAAGTTCTCTTGTAGGATTTGACCTTAAGCTGCAGTTTGTCCACCAGGTCCTGCAGGCGGCTCAAATTCTTACGGTCTTCCTCAGTCTGCATCCAAAAAGAATGGATATTTCTTTTGTCATACCGAATAAACATTAAACAGTAAACATTTTACATTTGATTCTGAACATGTTAACAGTGCACTTTCAACTTGAACTTTGTGATGTACCTGGTAGGTGAGTTCTTTGATGCGTCTCTCATATTTACGGACTCCTTTCACAGAATCACTGCTCCTCCTTTGCTCCAGTTCCACTTCAGTCTCTAGCTCTCTCACCTCGAAAGATATTAACGCAACATTTCCAATTACTTTGTTAGTTACCACTACTTTTAATATTGCAGCTAGAAATATTACTGGAGATATGACATGTGACATTGAATTAATAGAAGAGAATGCAGCTTAGACACTCACTCTGGCCTCCAGTTTCTGGATCTGCTTCTTGCCCCCCTTCATGGCGATTTGTTCAGCTTCATCCAGGCGGTGCTGCAGGTCCTTGATGGTCTGCTCCATGTTCTTTTTCATGCGCTCCAGGTGAGCACTTGTATCCTGCTCCTTCTTCAGCTCTTCTGCCATCATGGCAGCATCAGTAATGGCCTTCTTGGCTTTTTCCTCAGCATTTCTACACTCCTGCACAGCCTCCTCCATTTCATTCTGAAGCTGGGATGTGTCGCCCTCTAGCTTCTTCTTCTGGCTCAGTAAGCTGGTGTTCTACGCATATATTTGAAATGTTGTTTGTATATTACCTCTACGTACATCAAATAGCAGATATTTAAGGAGAACGCTAATTGTTCTATATTACTGTCTTACCTGTGAGTGCAGCAGCTGAACTCTCTCACTAACATCCAGCAGTTCCTGCTCAGCGAGTTTGCGGCCTCTCTCAGTCTGCTCCACCAGGGCTCTCAGCTCATCCAGTTCAGCCTGCATCAGGTTGTTCCGTCTCTCCACAATGGCAATGTTCTCCTTCAGGTCATCACTGCTACGAAGAGCATCATCCAGCTGCAGTTGAGAATCCTGTAGAAAGAATCAATGATTTTACTCATTTTATTTTGTTACACAGTGTGGCTTGGTTTTTTCTGAAGGCAAAAGCTATGTTTTTAATTCATTGGTGTGGAAGTAATACCTTCAGATGGGAATGGAGACCCTTAAGTTGCTTCTGGGCCTCTGATGCCTGCCTGTTGGCCTGGCTGAGCTGGATCTCCATCTCATTGAGATCTCCCTCCATCTTCTTCTTCAGCCTCAGAGCTTCATTCCTGCTGCGAGTCTCTGCCTCCAGGGTGCTTTGCAGGGTATCCACAACTCTCTGCTGGTTCCTCTTATTCATCTCCATTTCCTCATCCTTCTCTACCAGCTTCCGTTCAATGTCAGCTTTCACCTGATTGAACTCCAGCTGAGCTCTCAGGATCTTGCCCTCCTCATGCTCTAGGGAGCCCTATGAGAACACAGCCATCCATAGTTTGTCAAATGTAGTTCTGGTACTTTCACTACCAGTAAATATTTTCCAATCTCACCTCAGCTTCCTCTAGAGCAGACTGTATCTCAGCCTTCTCCTGCTCCAGCTGTTTACGGATCTTTTCCAGCTCATGGATGCTCTTTCCTCCTTCACCAAGCTGCTCAGTCAGGTCAGAAATTTCCTCTGTGGAAAATATAATTGTACATCAATTTTTTTTTGTGATCTGATCTCTATAGCATATCTATCTGATCTCTATCTGATCTCTATAGCATATCGATCTTCAATTGACTAAGTTATATAACCCAATGATTCTTATGCTCTGACCTTGGAGGTTCTTGTTCTCCCTCTTCATGGTCTCCAGATGATCCAGAGACTCCTCATAAGAGTTCTTGAGTTTGAAGAGCTCAGTGCTGAGAGATCTGGCCTCTTTCTGGGAGCTCTCCAGCTCAGTCTGAGACTCCTCAAACTTCTGCTTCCACTCAGCCAGGACCTGAAAATCATACATGTATTTTAGGTAGTTTGAATACAGTGTATGATTAAGGTGAGATGTGCTTATTGTCCATTAACTTACAAAGAATAGAAATGTGTCTTTGTGCTCAAAACCCAACCCCCCGAGACACACAGGCGTTGGAAGCTATGGGTCAGCCACAGTGCAGTGCCCCTGGAGCAATTATTGGGGTTTAAGTACCTTGCTCAAGGGCACAACGGCAGGTGGTGTAGGATGTAGGATGACCCTCCAGTTGCCGGCTAACTCCGCACCAGGTTTTCTTGTCTGAGGGTGTTGGCCCACTTCTCAAATATCTAGGCTACCCCTATCATGTATAATAATGAAGCATAATAGGACTTCTGTATTCCATATGTTTATTTCTTACCTTGTCAAAGTTCCTTTGCTTCTTGTCCAAAGAGGCAGCAGCTGCATTAGATCTCTCCACATCCACCATGAGATCTTCAATCTCATTCTGGAGTCTGTGTTTAGTCTTCTCTAGGGATGAACATTTAGCATTTACAGCTTCCACAGCTTCCTCTGCATCCTGCAAACGCTGAGCCAGTTTCTTCCTAGATTGGCATAGTTGAGAAACACATTTCAGCTGCCTTTTTTCTGTCTGGAAGTACAGTATAATGGTTGTTTAACACGTAATCAATGTATTATATATTGATCATGTACAGTAGATTTGTGTATTGCTTTTTCAGCCAAGGTTCAATAGCCTGAAAAGTAAGAAAACATCCTTACTTTGCATCCTCAAGCTCTTCAGTCTTCTGGATGGCATCAGTTTCATACTTGGTTCTCCACTGAGCCACCTCAGCATTAGCCTTGGACATGCCACGCTGCAGCTCAGCCTTAGCCTCCTGTTCCTCCTCATACTGCTCCCTCAACAGATCGGAGTCATGGCGAGCAGACTGCACTGCATGGGCAAGTGCGTTCTTTGCCTGGTAAGGAAATTTATAAAAGGATCTGTAATTATGCCTGATGATGAATGTAGTTAGATAAGAGACACTGCATTCTTTGTATAAATACCTTGACTTCCTCCTCTAGTTGTCTCTTGAGGTCTTCAATCTGCTGAACGTTGGACTGCTTACCTCTGGTCAGTTGAGAGACCAGAGAGTCCTTCTCTTCCAGCTGTCTGGCAAGTTCACCTGTTTTCATGATATTCAAATTATTTAAAATTATATGACTAATTGTGGTAATTCATTTTGTCTGTTTATATGCATGTCCAGGTTTTTAGTTAATATACCATTCTCAGTTTGAAGCTTTGCTTTCTGCATAGTGAAATCATTGATGGATCGCTGTCCTTCCTCAGCTTTCGTCCTGTATTCACTCATCTGGTCCTCCAGAGTGCGGCACATTTTCTCCAGGTTTGTCTGAAAACATTTGTTTTTTAGATAACACAGCACAACCTTCATAGATTGTATATACTAACCTAATGGCATGTGCAGTTCCATTTGTTATATCTATCTGATCTCAGAAAGGTATTGTATTTTGTCATTATGAATCCACTGACCTTAGCCTTGACAATCTGCTCCATGTTGGAGACCACATCATCCAGCTCCAGCCTGAGCTCACTCTTCTCTTTCTCCAGCTTCTGCTTCACTCTCTGAAGGTTGTCAATCTGTTCTCCCAGGTCAGCTACACTGTCAGCATTTTTCTTCCTCAGAGTGGCAGCTGTAGCCTCATGCTGCAGGGTAGCCTCTTCAAGGTCTCTGCGCACCTTCTGGAACTCAGCCTCCCTCTTCTTGTTCATCTCAATCTGGGCAGCAGTGGCTCCACCAGCCTCCTCCAGCCTCTCACTGATCTCTTCTAGCTCTCTGGACAAGTCTGCCCTCTGTTTCTCCACCTTGGCACGGGCAGCTCTTTCAGCCTCCAGCTCTTCCTCTAATTCCTCAATGCGGGCCTGAAATGTTAGGATTTAAAATGTTCTGGTAAGATGAGAACATAAGCATATGTAACAGAAAGATTCCCTTTTCAACGATGCCATTGAAATACCTGCAGCTCCTTCAGTTTCTTCTGGAGCTGGGCACCCAAAGCCTGCTCATCCTCAATCTTGCTGTTGAGTTGGCTCATCTCAAAGTCCTTCCTGATAAGTAAATAACACATTTGAGCACCTTCTGTAAAATAACTATTCATGCTATTTTGTGGGATCTTACTTCTTCATTCTCTCCTCCAGCTGCTGCTTGTCATTCTCCAGGTCCATTAGGCTCTCCTGGGTCAACTTCAAGTCTCCTTCCAGCTTTCTCTTGGCTCTCTCAAGGTCCATTCTCACCTTCTTCTCTTGCTCCAGAGACCCTTCAAGCTGATAAAGGATATATTAAACAATATTCATAGTAAGCAATTTACTGTTGCGTATTTTTAGGATATTACTCATTTTGTTGTACTTTTTGTGAATTACTATTTGATACTCACATCATCAACTTGCTGTTCCAGTTTGGCTTTGGCCTTGGTCAGCGTGTTGACTTTGTCCTCCTCACTCTGCAGGTCATCCAGCGTTTGTTGATGAGCCTCTTGCAGAGCCTTCTTCTCCTTGGTCAGCTTGGCAATGATTTCGTCCAGAGCTGCCATCTCCTCAGTAAGGTTTTTAACCTTCGGAAACAGAACAGTGTCATTACATTTTTATCCAAACCACTTAATTGGAATTTTAACATCACAAGAATAAAGATAAACCATTACCTTGTTCTCTGTGGCATGCTTTTCCTTCTCCACTTTAGCCAGAGTGAGCTCCAGATCATCAATGTCCTTCTTGAGTTCTGAGCACTCATCCTCCAGCTTCCTCTTCTTAGCAGTTAGTTCTGAATTCATCTCCTCCTCATCCTCCAGTCTTTCTGTCAGCTCTTTGGCTTTGGCCTCAAGCTGGATTTTGCTCTTGATCAGACCTTCACATCTCTCTTCAGCATCACCAATAGTGTCTTCTTGCTGTCAATGTGTCAATATATAAGTATTATAAGTATTTGAAGTTTGTTTGGTGGCATAATATTTGGACAGTACAAATAATTGACAAATGCTCCACTGATTGTTTGTATTTACCAAATCATGTGGCTCCTCTCTCTGTTTTTCCATTTCTCTAGTTAGCTAAAAGCTCATTTTGACAAAGGCCATTTTGACAAAGGATGTGAATGCAACAACTGTAGTGCAGTTAAAGTTACTCACAGTTTGGACAGCGAGCTGCAGGTCATTCTTCTCTTGGATAAGGGATACCATCTTCTCTTCCAGCTCCTTTTTACGGGCTTCACTTTTAGCATAAGCCTCTTTAAGCTTCAGGAATTCTTCCTTCATGTTGGCCATCTCCTTCTCAGTCTCTGCTGACTTCAGCAGAGGTTTGATCTTGAAGTACATCTTCATCCAGGGCCAATTCTTGACACCCATGAAGGCACGAATGTTCCATTGGATCACAAGCAAGGCATCCCTGTGAAATTTAATATAATTATACAGCCTTTTCTTCCTCCACCATATTGTCTGCAGAAGTTGTATCTATTCTTATTCCAACCTGCGGTCAACAATTTTCTGGAACTCAATTCTGGCAAGTAGACCACGTGATCTGGCCTGGAAGCCAGTGATGATAAGAGCGAGACGATCGTCTCTCATCTCCTCAAGTAGACCCAGGAGACCAGCCTTGAAGAACACCTAAAGATACACAAGTTCATAATGTAGTGCTTGTATCGTCTTGTATTTGGCAGGATTGTATTTTGATGCCAGTTGAGCATAAATACCTTGAATGTGTTATCCCCAGATTTACAAAACGTGGTAGTTCTATTTAGATTGCTGATTTCATGCCAATTTTTACAAAAATGACACAAATTGACCACAATTTGGGCCTGTAATGAGCTAATTATATTTGGCCAAGGCTTGGATCCATTGGTAACGCCCCGTTTGGCCCCCATCCTGCCTCCCTGGATCCCGCCTGAAAGATCAGTATCATGTTCTGTTTCTTTACCTTCAGGCCTACATTTTTGTTGTCCCTCTCCCTTCACATTTCTCACTGTCAATTGTGAATGATAATTCTTCAAGTTTTACCGGTGAAACGTCTTTGCAAAAACTGCATGCCTTTCATTTGATCTTAATCAGTTTCATGGGAATGTTCATTTAGATCTTCTAGTTGTGTAGATTGAGCGAGTTTTATAGCAGATGGTGTTAACAACCTGTAGCATACCTGTGTTTTGTTTCAACTAAAATACATATTTTGCTTAATGGCGTGCACTGTTGAGTTCTGGCCACATGAGACAAAAATGCAACTATTCGCACAATCCTCCTAAAATCTCATAAGAAATTAAGTGCTGTTTTTTTCTTACAGTAACATTATACAATGCTATTATAGTCTGTTCTGTTATGTACAATACTGTCATTGGGATATTGCAGACATTGATTCAGCTTTGATCTAACTTTATTAAACAAGAAACCAGAGCAGCCTGTTCTCTACGAGTAGAGCAGAGACTGTGTGTGAGTAGAGAATCCCACACATGCGCAGAAGCTTTGGGACCTTTAACCTGGGAAGAGGGGTCCAGAAAAGTCAGATCCCCAGCCACTCTGTGGATTTTAGAACTTCAATCCCAGCATGCTGACCAAGAGTTACACAATTTGGCAAGGTCTTTAAAAACATGTACAAAAACAGTATGGCCACAATGCTTTTAATTGCTTATAAGTAGCTACTTTAGATCTGGATCTACCACATGGTGGCACTACACCAAATATACACTGAGTATAACAAACATTAGGAACACCTTCATAATATTGACTTACTTGCACCCCCCCCCCCCTTTCCATAGGGATGCTGGCCCATGTTGACTGGCAAATTGGCTGGATGTCTTTGGGTGGTGGAACATTCTTAATACACACGGGAAACTGTTAACCATGAAAAACCCAGCAGTGTTGTAGTTCTTGAAACAAACTGGTGCGCCAAGCACCTACTATCATACCCCGTTCAAAGGCACTTCCATTTTTGTTTTTCCCATTCACCCTCTGAATGGCACACGTACACAATCCATGTCTCAATTCTCTTAAAGCTTAAAAATCATCCTTTAACCCGTCTCCTCCCCTTCATCTGCACTGATTAAAGTGGATTTAACAAGTGACATCAATAAGGGATCATAGCTTTCACCGGGATTCACCTGGTCAGTCTGTCAAGGAAAGAGCAGGTCCTCGACTTGACCCATTTGTTCTTAATGTTTTGTATACTCTGTTTTTATCTAGACGAGACACATTTTCCCTAGACACAGATGACATGAGGTAAGCATGACCAGTGGTATATCAGCACTTATTTCAAAGGGCATTGCTCAGGTTACCATGATAGTGATGTTTTGGTAATATTGCTGCTATTTTTCCACCCTCGTACAACAGGTTGCTTTTTTATTGCTTTTCATCTATTTAGAGAACTTACCTTAGTGTGTCCTAATCTGTACTGGGTGTGGTCAATATCCAAAGAGCCCAACAGTTTTTCAGCTGCCTTCATGTTGTCCATGAACTGACCCTCGGGGATAGCATTTGGATTGAGGATGCGGTATCTGAATTTAAATCAGAAAGAAATTATCTTAAAAAAGGGAACATTTTAATAGTTAAACAATTGAATTTTTTTTTTAAGAAAACAATTGAATTTTTTTTTAAAGTTATTTTTACCTTTGTTTGAAGTCGGCATACAGGATTCTGTTGGGGAAGCCCTTTCTGCAGATCCTGATGCCTTCCAGCACACCGTTACAGCGCAGCTGGTGCATGACCAGAGGATTCTCCATGGCCCCAGGAGTCTTGGTCTCATTGGGGATGATGCAACGCACAAAGTGGGGGTGAGTAGACCTCAAGTTGGTCATGAGTTTACCCAAGTTCTCCTGTCAGTATGACAAATGTAGAATTTTCCATCAGTGAATGAGTCTCCAAGTACCTTACAGGTCACAGTGGCATTTAATGCTAACATGCCTAACCCAACATACTGGCATCTCAAATATAGCGCAAATATAATACATCTGTTAATATTCTGACATGTGAAAACATCATACATATATTGATTTAAGCTCAGATTTACCCTGTGCAATGCAGACACAGTCTGGAAGGAAGAGCCTTTCTTCTTTTTTCCTCCAGCCGCTTTTTCTTCAGGTGCTGTATAACAATGAAATAACTATTCAAATATACTTTTATTACTACTATCATATACTGTGGATTATTTATTTGAGTGTGTTGTAGTCTTTACTGATATAAACACATAGTACCTCCTTCTGCACCAGCATAGTTCACAAAGAGGTTGGCCAGGAACTTAAGACTTGACTTCTGGAACAGTCCAACCACAGTCTCATTCAGGGGGTCCTTGTTCTTCACCAGCCAATTACCAATGTTGTAGTCAACAATGCCAGCATAGTGAACCAAGGAGAAATGGGCCTCTGGTCTACCCTTAATAATCCTAGGCTTCTGGAAACATGCATTTTTGCCCAGATGCGTATCATACAGCTTAGCTTTGAATGTAGAATCACTGGCCTTTGGGAACATGCACTCCTCTTCAAGGATGGACATGATACCCATGGGCTAGTGGAAGGAATGAATGAAAATTAATTAATTTTAAGGGAAAGCAGAGTGAATAAATATCAGAATAATTTGTAATGGAAGGACATTTATTGAGATGTACCTTGTAATGTTTGAAATCTCAAAGATGACTTAGGTCATATCATATCAACTACTGCACAACTGAAGATACCAACCCTTTCAATGAGGTCAATGCAGGCAGCCAAGTCCATGCCAAAGTCAATGAACTCCCAGACGATGCCCTCTTTCTTATACTCTTCCTGCTCCAGCACAAACATGTGGTGGTTGAAGAACTGCTGCAGCTTCTCATTAGTGAAGTTGATGCACAGCTGCTCAAAGGTGTTGAACTGAAATAGAAGTTCACAGTTACTTTATTTTGTCAGCTGTAATGTTCTAGATTAATTTTTTCAAGTGTTCTTTTTTAAAATCAATTTGACACTCACATCAAAGATCTCAAAGCCAGCAATGTCCAGCACACCAATGTAGTGCTGGCGAGCATTCTTAGTATCCAGAGAAAGGTTGATTCTTATCACCATCCAGAGGAACATGTTCTCGTAAACTTTCTTTGACAGTGCACCAATAGAGTAGTACACCTACAAAATATTGAGAAAATAAATTACTAAAACATAGCCTCAATATAAATGTGGGAATTACAGGTAGGGAAATATTAGCAACTCTATACCGAAGTGTTAGCTGCTTGAAATGTAAAACTATTTTGAGACTCACCTGGTCGACATTCTGACCTTTGGTGACCCACTCATTTCCTACTTTGACCCTTGGATGACACAGCCCCTTGACTAGGTCAGCAGAGTTCAGGCCCATCAGATATGCAGCTTTGTCAATATCTGGAACGTCAAAGTTGTATGATTAGAAGAGGCACACTAACTGCATTTTGATGTTCAGATACTACTTTATAATGAACTGAGAGGTTTTAAATCCTCAGCACTCACCCTCAGTGCCATCTGCCTCTGCTTGCTCCTCCCGCTGCTTATTCTTGAACTTCATGTTGCCGTAGTGCATGATGGCACCAGTCAGCTTATAAATGCCATTCTTCTCCTCTTGGGAGAAGCCCAGCACATCAAAGGCATCCTAGTTCCAAAAATGCCATTGTTTTGTACTGGAGAAAGAGTTGGATACAAGTGGGAAATGATCGTATGTACAGTATGTACATATTCTACTCACATCAGTAGCCATTAGCTCATCTGCATCATTAATGGAGGTTACAGCAATCTCTCCTTGGGAGATGAAGGCATAGTCATAGGGATTGCTGGTGATGAGTAGCATCTCTGAAAATAATTGAACAGCACAGTTTCATTTGTGTTTGGGCTGTGGTATAGGTCAAAACAAGATACACTCAGTATTAGGATTGGGGTCAATTCTAAAATTGGCATTGTGTTATATTATAAATAGACAGGACGGCAAATTAGTCCTAATCAAGTTTCGAAAAACTGCAGCTGGAGATTGATTTGTGTGCATCCAATTTCAGTGTTGCGTACTTGCATGGAATTTAAATAATTTAAACTTTCTTATGAAAAAAGGAAACGTCACAACATAAATCACGCTACATTGTGCTGAGTGTTTTTCGCTGGGGGATCGGGGGTAGCACACTCTCTGGGCTGGCTGCACCATAATATTTTTATTTGATTTCATCAGAAATTTTCCGTTTAATCCTGAATTGACCTCAACCCTACTCAGTTTGATGATTCAATACTCACCCAGCAGTTCTGGTTTCTTTTGGGACAGGATCTGGTAGAAGATGTGATAGTCTCTCTCAGCCTTGAGCTGGAAAGTGACACGTGACTTCTCCAGAAGATCTGATCAGTATGGAAAAGTGCTTTTGGTATTAATGTGTTTCCTGTCAAATATATCTGTTCATTCCTGAGCAAATTGAGTGTTGTACTCACAAGTCTCAATGTCAGCAGACGAAAGCTTCCCACTGACTCCAAAATGAATGCGGATGAATTTACCCTGTAAATTATTGTAATAGCATAAATGAATGAGCACACGAGAACTGGGTTCAAGTAGTATTTGTTTTCTTTTTGAATACCTTAAGTGCGCATGATTGAGTTTGCATGGTGTAATGGAACTGGTGGAATAGTCCTACAAGTTTAAATCCCACATTTCTGGTTCTCAATCAAACACTGAAAGTATTTGAAATAAAACAAATACTTTTTAACCCAGGTCTGGTGCACAGACAGACCCAAAAGGGAAGATTAACTAACGTCATGACATCAGCTAATGGTTATACAATTCAAATCCAGAGGATAAGATTTTAATGATATTTGACAAACAAACAAGACCAAACTTACGAATCTGGAGGAGTTGTCATTCCTGATGGTCTTGGCATTACCAAAAGCCTCCAGGGCAGGATTGGCCTGGATGATTTGATCCTCCAGGGTCCCCTACAACCCAACAACCACACAGTGTTAAAATGCAGCATTAAAATAAATACTGTACAAACATATATTGGATTTTGTTAACATACTGTATGCCCATCCAGCCATGAAGAATGTTTAATTTAGGATCGATAACAATCAATATTGTTAACCTTTTTTTCTTCCGCGGCACTTTTCTTTCCGCTAACAGCAGCAATGCTGGCGAAATACTGGATGACTCTCTTGGTGTTAACAGTCTTTCCAGCACCGGATTCTCCACTAGGATTTAAAAATACAAATGTTGATGTCTCAGAATTTCTCTTAATTTCTAATAGTCCCAAATGGATATAACCTTTGGTTGATGTACTTACGTGATAAGGACAGACTGATTTTCCCTGTCTGTTGAAAGAGAATTATCAGTAAATGTGACATTATCCAAATATCATTTGATTTCTATATTTGAAAAGGAAAAGTTATATTTGACCTGACAACATGTACTGGTAGGCATTGTCAGAGATGGAGAAGATGTGAGGAGGAGCTTCTGTCCTCTTCTTGCCTCTGTATGCATTGACAACAGACTGATCGTACACTGGCAGCCACTTGTATGGGTTGACAGTGACACAGAACAGCCCTGAGTAGGTCTGTGGAAGACAAGGGGATGCATATTTAGTTTAATTCATTTGAATGAATGATTGATTTAATGGAGATATTAGCAGACAGGTCATTACTTACGTAGATCATCCAGGCTGCATAACGCTCTTTGAGGTTAAACAGCACAGCGGGCTCGTGCAGGAAGGTGAACATCGCCATGTCCTCAATTTTATCAAACTTTGGCGGGTTCTGGGGGTGGACGTCGTCCTCCTTCACAGTAACAGTCTGAAAGAAGAGCAAATGAAATTGTTTTGTTTCATTTTAAGGTGCAGAGGTGTTCTCATCCTAATTTGAGATTACACACAACATTGAATTGTCACAAATCATCCATTTACATGTAATGCCTGATTTACATAAAACATGTTCAAGATCTCAAGTTAGGATTCTTCTTTTTGTTGTCTCTTGTGAGAATAATACTTTTAGTAATCTATAAAGCGAGTTATCCTAGTAGGAAAATTAATTATCTTATGATTTTCTAGGTATCCATTTTCCAGGTCATATTCTTTTAGAAATGCTCTTCAACAGAATATTTACCTTTCCAAACTCCGTTTCAGCGGTGACTTTAGCCCCATCTCTGCTGGTGATTGTGGCCTTGACGTATTCTACCTCAGGGTCAGGCACATAGCACTCTCTCTTTATGTCAAAGGGTCTAGTCTGGCATTCCATACGCTCCTTGTCTGATTTACGCAGAAAGGAAGCTGCGGCGCCAAACTCTGCCATCAAACTGTCCCCCATTCTTAAACCTGTGAAGACAGGAACAGAGCATTGAATACATACAGTATGTACATATTACATACATTACAGTAAAAGGTTTGAGTTAATGAAGTCCCAGACTCTGCCATCAAACTGTCCCCCATTCTTAAACCTGTGAAGGCAGGAACAGAGCATTGAATACATACAGTATGTACATATTACATACATTACAGTAAAAGGTTTGAGTTAATGAAGTCCCAGACTCTGCCATCAAACTGTCCCCCATTCTTAAACCTGTGAAGACAGGAACAGAGCATTGAATACATACAGTATGTACATATTACATACATTACAGTAAAAGGTTTGAGTTAATGAAGTCCCAGACTCTGCCATCAAACTGTCCCCCATTCATAAACCTGTGAAGACAGGAACAGAGCATTGAATACATACAGTATGTACATATTACATACATTACAGTAAAAGGTTTGAGTTAATGAAGTCCCAGACTCTGCCATCAAACTGTCCCCCATTCTTAAACCTGTGAAGGCAGGAACAGAGCATTGAATACATACAGTATGTACATATTACATACATTACAGTAAAAGGTTTGAGTTAATGAAGTCCCAGACTCTGTCATCAAACTGTCCCCCATTCATAAACCTGTGAAGACAGGAACAGAGCATTGAATACATACAGTATGTACATATTACATACATTACAGTAAAAGGTTTGAGTTAATGAAGTCCCAGACTCTGCCATCAAACTGTCCCCCATTCTTAAACCTGTGAAGGCAGGAACAGAGCATTGAATACATACAGTGCCTTCAGAAAGCATTCATATCCCTTGACTTATTCCACATGTTGTTTTTTTCAGCCGGAAATTGTATAATTGTATAATGTGATATTAGTATTACTGTATGTACAGTGGTGTCCGATATTATTGACACCTTTGATAAAGATGAGCAAAAATGACTGTGTTAAATAAAATAATCAGATACTGAGCTATATTGTATGCTCAAAAACATTTGGAAATTATAGATTTTTTATAATACAATTGTAATACAATTGCTCAGGGAAAGAGATTTTATTAAGTAATATTTTTTTATCTAACAGGTACAGGGTAAAAATGATTGACACCCCTGTTTTCTATACCTTTCAATACATGAGGATAATGCCACTGTGGCCCTTGTTAAGGTCAATGGCATCATGACCTTTACCCAGTACAAGGACATTTTAGGCAAAGACCTGGTTGCCTCTAGCAGGAGGCTGAAACTTGATCGCAAGTGGATCTTCCAACAAGACAATAACCCAAGCACACATCAACATCCACAAACAAATGGTTCATTGGCCACAAAATCAACATTTTGCAATAGCCATCTCAGTCTTCAGACTTGAAACCTATTGAAAACCTGTGGTTTGAATTGAAGAGGGCAGTCCATAAGCACAGATGAAGGATATCAAGGATCTGGAAGGATTCTGTATGGAGGAATGGGGGAAGATCCTCCCCAATGTGTCCCAACTCGTGATATATTTGACAAAAAGGCTCAGACCCATTATTCTCACAAGGTGGGGTATTGAAAACAGGGGAGTCAATCATTTCGACTCCTTTTTGAGAAAAGTTGTTTTACTTGTTAAACAAAATATATTTCTCTGAGCAATTGTATTAGCATAAAATATTATAATTTCCCGAATTGATTTAGGATACTAAATAGCTCATTATTTGAATGATTTATTTTATACAGTCATTTTTGCTCATCTTTATCTAGAGAGTCAATCATTTTGTACTGTATATGAGTAGTATACTGTACCAGCCATGGCATAATGGTCATGGCAGACCAATAGAACTTTAGAATATAAGCCTAAAAAAAACATGAAGGTCGAGGCAGGACAGCAGTAAACTACCAGATTTAGAGTCATAGATTATTAAGTGTTTATCTGAACAATGCAAAGGTCAGTAAACCAACAGCACATTGGAAATGAACCAAAACATGTGAGATTCAGAGCAGATCAAAGTGACTAGGTCCACTGCAGCTGAAATCTACAGCTTGTGTAGTGATGACACTGACAACATGTAATTATTATACAGGAAATATGTATTATGCCACATAAACAAGTTGACTGGATTGATGAGTACAGACAAGAAAATTGAATACATCAAATAAATAACATAATTTGTATCTTTATTTTTGCATTAGTATACAAATTTGTCAAGCTGTTATAGTTTTCATGAAACACATTTAAAGACTTCACACAAACCACTAGGAGGCATCTTATAGAACCTTAGAAGATTATGATTCTTACCTGTTGTTGGTCACCCCTTGGATACGTTTGGTGGAAAAGATCTCTACTGAGAATGAAATAGACAAATACAAAGACAAATATCAGTCAACTGACCAGCAATGTGTGGTTATGACTATTGTTAGGTCGTATAATGATTATCTTTGCCCTCCTCAGCAGACTGCCTCTATGTGCTTACCTTCAGGATGTCCGGTGTCTCGTGTCTCCCCCTGGTCTGTCTCCCCCTGGTCTCCATCTCTCTTTATAAAGAGTGTTGCTCAGCCCTATATGGAGATGGTTCATGTCATGACATAAATTAGACTGATTATTTCAAAAGAGCTGTATTTGGGGCTAGAGGTGTATACCTCTTTGACCTATCAGGCTCGTTATAACAACAGGCTATTCCAGGGAGGACAGAGGAGGGGAGAAATTGGCTGCATTGAAAGCCCACTTGATCAGGGGGCGGTTTCAGGCACTGTAGTCATCTAAACATTACAAGCATGTATGTTTGACCAATGAGAATTCATCAAATGATGTATGTAACATGAAATGACAGAAAGTTAGATCCCAAACTTTTGGAAGTAGAGGTGTGCACCTCAGACCTATCAGGCGTGTTGTAACAACAGGCCATCAATAAGGAGGGAGAAGGGGAGCAAAAACCCAAGGTGCATGTAGAGCATCACACTTTGCTATAATTCCTTTTTTTGTGTCACTTTACCAGATGAGGTGGCTACATGACAACGTTATGACATTTCAGAGCCCATTTTAGCACCCTCCTTTATTGGGCAGTTGTTTCAGGCTCCATGGACATCCAACACATACCAATATTGTATGTTTGATCATTGGAAATCCCTTGAATTTAGTAAGGGGGATTGATTTTAATTGAGGTTAGTTTTGAGTTTTATGTTCTAGTACATGTTTGGGAACAAACTAGAACATCTTTGTGTTGTGATTGCTTAATGTAATTGGATGTCATGAGAAAGTCATCATACATGGTGTGAAATCATGGCAAGACAACTGCAACTGTCAGTTGTTCACCAAGGCAAGGTCACTTTCCTTTCCATTGTCATTAAGAGTCCCAGCTACTGTAAACATAACCATAGGCCCCATCTTGTTGACGTGGCATTGTCTCCTTTTTATCCTTGAGGACAAATATAAACCTGTGAAATTGTTATTGGATTCCTTCAACTGACCATGAGGCACTTCAATGTGCTTGAATGTGTGGGCCTCACCATCTGACATTGTAATAGCTGCAGCCTTCTCACATAAATAATTCCAGGCCACAAATGGAAGGGGGGACTCAATTTACCTCATGAAACTTTCACCCAGGCGCGTCATACCTGAGTTGGAAACAGAAGATATAGTTTATTTTACACATAATTCATTCAAAAATATACAATTTACTATCAGTGCTCCTAAAAAAAAGGGTACATGATGTTTATCAGTGTCCAACATGTCAGATAATAAGATACTGGTAATGCTTTCAAAAACAATATGCTATTGAAACCTTGGTGAATAGCCTTTTGTTTTTTCCCCCTGCTATTTATTAGTGTCCTCTGTGTAAAGTTTGCATCAAGTCATTCTTAGTACATTGCATACCCAAAACCATGCGTAGCCCCTGTGTATTTCTCAATTAGACTGAGTGATTATCTGATAAGGTGCTGAGACAAGGGACATGAGGTCTTGGATTTGTAAGTGTCACACTGTTAAAGATCAAGAAGTGTGAAGCTGTTAACAAGGTGATGATGTACTTGTGACATAGCTGGAAATGGTGTTACCTCCTTCAAGACCTGTGCATATGACCCCTGTATAGTATAATGCATGTTGGAGCCCTTTTGACTCTTACAACTTCACACCCTGGCCCTCGCTTCAGCCTTGAGGTTCTGCAATTAGCTTCCACAGCTGAACATACCATCCCCTGCCCTTCAATGACTCTCTAAGGATCCCATTCCCAGCTGCCGTGTGTTGTGCTTGATGTACTTCAACACATGGATTCACCTTAACCTATTCTTCTGTTGTCATTTGTCTCCATATATTGACAGACTGCCAGGCCATCTCTACTGCTCCCCCAGGCTAAGACCATCTCTTCCCTCACCAAGGCACGTGGGCTCCCTGACAGGGGGTGAAAGAAAGATATAGGTTAGTGATGCAGGAGTAGCCTCCACAAATCTTCCAATAGCAACAGAATCACCACTGACCAAGGTAAGTCATAATGACATTATCTTTAACCTACCGGACAGTCAGCATGCAGTACTCAATGTGCAGGTGTAGGGATATTACATTTTAAGAAATTAGTGTGGATAGTATTATCATATAGGAAATTTGTGTCATAGTCAGAATCCGAAAGACTGAGAAAATAGCCTTGATTTGATAAGACCTCGCTTCAATCTCATTTTTGGTGTAGATCATTTGTTGTGAGTTCCCAGCTGGACTTGGTACGAAGTACAGTTTGCAGCCCAAGAGATCACATCACAGTCTTCCCTATAGTTAACACAGATGGACTATTAGCGTGTTGTTTCTTAATGTATAACACTTTAAACTCTTGCATATAAAAAACATGTTACAGTATTTCAGTATTAATGTGGTAACACTTCACAATAAGGGTACATTAAATTAAAATCCCAATTGTGTCAGTTATTGATGTTGAGTGATTCAAAGTTAAGATGCACAAAATGTAAGCAATTAGAAAGACAACAGAGAAGGCTAAAGGTTTTTTTATGCAAATAAAATTGAACTTAATAGTTTTTGTTGCTTTTTCAGCTAGAAAGCCTTATCTAACGACCAGCCTAAATACCCCCCAAATATGAAACAATTCTATTACTCATAGTTACATTTTAATTGGTGTTTTTCCAAAGCCCAATGAAGAAAATGATAGAGAAGAACCAACATTAGCCTATATAATAAGCAGAATACAAGACACAGTTGTGATATTATAACCTAAATATGTGTAGGAGGTGTGAAAATCATACATATGTAGCCTAGTGAATTTAGAATTTAAATCTACATTTTGAGGGTTTAGAACAGAGCAGAAGACATATGTAAATGATTTGCTGTAACAGACAATAAAGTTGTTTTCTATTCTAATAAGTGGGGTGTGGCTGTTGCTGTCTCTCAAGTTGTTGGCTTGTGGGGTCTAACCTTAACTCTGTCTTGTTTATGCCACATTGTTTCCCTCCCTTTGTCCTTCAGTACAACTATAACCCAGTGAAATTCCTGCTGAGTGCCTTTCTCTGATTGAGATGGACAGCTTGTGAGGTTCATTGATTTCTGAGATTAGCTGGTGGTCTATAAAAATGTCTGTTTACTGAAATTTGGTCACACATAAACAAAGCAATTTAAGATCATTACTATAATAATTAGGCCAGTGTTCATCCTTGAACAAAAACATCACTAAAAATAAATGGAGGGAATGTATTAATTACTTTAAGTTTACTGTAACCAATGCATGATTGTCAAGGCCATAGAGAGTAAACATTTCTGAGAAGCATTCACTACGAGAACCAGTTGGTGTGTTTGATTGAAACATAGTTGAGGATAGGAATGTGGATTCTAAACTTGAGGGCAGGAGACTACAACAGCAAGCAAATGGTTAAGTTTTAGGTCAGGGGTTAATTGCTGCAACTCAACCTTCTTCTAACACCATCTCAAGGAGGAACTGCTCCAAAGTACGTTGTTGAAGCCTCTTCACTGAGGATTGTAGTTGTGTTTTATGTTTGTGTTGTTTTGTATATTATTTAGGGGTTTACCGTGAATCTGTGAAACCTGTTGCTATTCTTATATATTTGTTCCTTGACGTGGTCAAATAACTCAAACATAGACCATGTGTGACTTGATCTAAAAGAATGGCACCAATTGGCCTATGGGTGGCGCTGTTACAAGCAGTCTAACTTAAACCTGCATATTTGTCACCCCGTTTGACCTATAAACTTGAAACTTTGTATGTAGGTGAACAAATCTGTCTCAAGGACCCCGTCAGGATAAATTGTCCTCCAATGTTTGAAAACCTTTGAAAAACATCTTCTCATAAACCGTAAATCCAAATATCACCAATTTGGTATGGACGCCCATGGTACATCTCTTAACTTAGTTTGAGAAAATGTAAGCCATTGGTTAAGACATGGCTGATTAATTGATAAATCAGTACATATTTTGTGTCCATTTAAATCCTTTGTAAATCAACTCCACAATGGCCTATCAACTTGAAACATTTTAGGGTAATCAAATGATCCATGTTACGTTTGGCATTGATGTCTTTAAAAAAGAGGAAACTATTCACATTTCACCTTTTTGACTATGTAACGCTAATGCATACAATAATCATAAATCTTCTTCTCATCGACTAAAAGTCAGATTCACTACAAATGTGTTCTTTGGACTCACCACAATAGTCCCTCAAGAGTTTGAGTAAATAACATTGATGCATTCAAATACGTCCACACTACACCAGTAGATGCGTATTAGCACGTACGCTAATATGCTAAAATATGCCACAATTCTTCTCATGAACCATAGGACCAATTGACAGTACATGTGGAATGTAGATCCATGGTACTTGTCTTAAATTAGTTTCAGTGGATATATACTCACTGGAAACCTTAGATGGCTGCACCAGACCAGTTGGTGGCACTACAGATGTCATTGACACCAGTGGCACCATAGGATACTAGAGCAATAACTATTGATCAAGTAGACTA
Source organism: Oncorhynchus gorbuscha (assembly GCF_021184085.1). Lineage (NCBI taxonomy): Eukaryota > Metazoa > Chordata > Actinopteri > Salmoniformes > Salmonidae > Oncorhynchus > Oncorhynchus gorbuscha. Next base: position 23,085,527 of record NC_060179.1, on the reverse strand, counting down.
TGTCTCAAGTAAATTATGCAGACAAACAATGTGAAATATTATGAAAATAAAGCTGACCATTTTTCACCAATCTTAACATGAACTATTAGTTAAATTGACCCCAGAATTGGTATAAAATCAATACATGAAGTAATGAAGTTAAGAATGATTATCTACAGCATTCAAAATCAAATCAAAATGTATTGGTCGCATACACATATTTAGCAGATGTCAGTGCGGTAGTAGCGAAATGCTTGTGTTCCTAGCTTCAACAGTGCAGTAATATCTGTCAATTCACAACAATACACACCATCTAAAAGTAAAATAATGGAATTAAGAGATATATAAATATTAGGACAAGCAATGTCGGAGTGGCATTGACTAAAATACAATAGAATACAGTATATACATATGAAATGAGTCAAACAGTATGTAAACATTATTAAAGTGACCAGTGTTCCATTATTAAAGTGACCAGTCATTCCATGTCTATGTACATACTTTAGGGCAGCAGCCTCTAAGGTGCAGGGTTGAGTAACGGGGTGGTAGCCGGCTAGTGACAGTGACAAAGTTCAGGTTACTGGGTGGAGGCCGGCTAGGGATGGCTATGTAATAGTCTGATGTCCTAGAGATGAAAACTGTTTCAGTCTGTCTCGGTCCCAGTTTTGATGTACCTCTACTGACCTCGCCTTCTAGATGATAGTGGGGTGAACAGGCCGTGGCTTGGGTGGTTGATGTCCTAGATTATCTTTTTGGCCTTCCTGTGACATTGGGTGCTGTACAGTAGATGTCCTGGAGGGAATGCAGTGTAACCGTGGTGATGCGTTGGGCCAACCGCACCACCCTCTGGAGAGCCCTGCGGTTGCGGGCAGTGAAATTGCCGTGACAGGAGGTGATACAGCCCGACACGATGCTCTCAATGGCGCGTCTGTAAAAGTTTGTGAGGGTTTAGGGGTCAAGCCGAATTGGATGATAGCCGGGTGAACATTCCGTGGCTTGGGTAGTTGATGTCCTTGATGATCTTTTTGGCCTTCCTGTGACATTGAGTGCTGTAGATGTCCTGGAGAGCAAAGCTGTCATCAAGGCAAAGGGTGGCTACTATGAAGAATCTCAAAAATAACATATATTTCGATGTGTTTAACACTCTTTTGGTTACTACATGATTCCATATATGTTATTTCATAGTTTTGATGTCTTCACTATATTCTGTAGAAAATAGTAAAAATAAAGAAAAACCCTTGAATGAGTGGGTGTGTCCAAACTATTGACTGGTACTGTATATGTTAATGTCATTCAAAACTTTAAAAATTCTTGAAGCATGGATTCCGATTGGTCAGACCAGCGTTGACTAGACCTTAGCTAGGGCTGGACAGTATACCGTATTTTATTATATACCTGTATTTATAAAGGGATCGGTTTGGGTTTTTACTTTACCATCTATACCAGTATTTGAATGTTTGTTTTGTTAAATGTGATACACCAAGTGTAACGTCAACTCTGCTCTTTCTCTCCATGCCACTTTCCACACAGACCTAGCCACGCCTCTTGTCACTCAAGAATGTGCATTTGATGTTCCTCAACCAAGCGGCAGGGTAGCCTAGTGTTTAGAGCGTTGGACTAGTAACCGGATGGTTGCAAGTTCAGATCCCTGAGCTGACAAAGTACAAATCTGTCGTTCTACCCCTGAACAGGCAGTTCCACTGTTCCTAGGCTGTCATTGAAAATAAGAATTTGTTCTTAACTGGCTTGCCTAGTTAAATAAAGGTTAAAGAAAAGCAGTGTTGCCAACTTAGCGACTTTGTTGCTATATTTAGCGAGTATTCAGACCCCTCTAGCGACACATTTTCAAAAAAGCGACTAGCGACAAATCGAGGAACTTTTTCTGGTGTTATTGGAGACTTTTGGAGACTGATGTGAAGGCACGTATCGTTCTTACTCTTCTCAACTAGCAGCAGGTGCTGCCATGAGCCCCACCCCCGTCCCAAAGCACTCTCAGACGGCCGAGCCCTCACGCAGCAGTCCCTCCCAGCTGCAGTCAGAGCAGGAGATGTTCACCCCTCCGTGTCCAGACTGCAAATGAATCACGCATGCGGGAAGCCGCCGCTGGCTGATTTTTAAACGATTAACCTGAATTAGAGCCAGACTAGTTACCATAATTTTCTCACATTGCCATTGACAGTTTTTTCTATTGTCTCTTTTTGGTCCATTTAGATTGTTAATGTAGATTGTATACAAAAAAATGTTTTAAAATGTTCATGTTTTACTGTGACTTGTGGACCTTAAGGTTAAAAACCAAACCAAATTAAGAAAACTTAACTAAAAATCAAAAAACAAAAAAATGTAATTAAATAAAAAATCGAATAAAAAACTAAGTAACTCCGCCAGAGTGTATCTTTTGGTCACTTTCGCCGGTCCTACGCCCGGATAAAGGATGAGGGTTGGAATTATGACATTTTAAAAAACAATAATGGCATTTGTAGTTCTAAACATATTTAGGGTGTTTTTTACTCACTTTTTTGTCTCTCCCACAATGTTATTCCTCTCTCCTACAGCGTCCATCACAATTACATGCACTTTGCAAATTATGCAAAGTGGGGGATGACGTCATTTAGCGACTTCTAGCGACTTTTAGGACAGCCAATAGCTACTTTGCTTACTGAGGAGTTGGCAACACTGCAACCAGGAGACACTTGTGTTCAGTCTGCATGGTCAATGCAGCATTTGCACCAATGTTGATCACAACAATGCTGTTTTCACTTTGCTTCTTAATATAAATTCACAAGCGTTCTATAATGGAAGTGGTGTTGGAGGGCCAGTAGGAGGCACTCTTTCCTCTGGTCTAAAAAAATGTCCCAAAGGCCCATGGCAGTGATTGGGGACACTGCCCTGTGTAGTGTGCCATCTTTCGGATGGGACATTAACGGGTGTCTTGACTCTCTGAGGTCATTAAAGATCCCATGGCACTTATCGTTCGAGTAGGGGTGTTAACCCCGGTGTCCTGGCTAAATTCCCAATCTGGCCCTCAAACCATCACAGTCACCTAATAATCCTCAGTTTACAATTGGCTCATTCATCCCCCTCCTCTCCCCTGTAACTATTCCCCAGGTCGTTGCTGCAAATGAGAACGTGGTAAAATAACAGATAATAAAAATAAATAATGACACTATAAGTTTGTGTTTCTTACATCAGCAAACAGCTAGTTTGTCTTTTCTTAGCAAGTTGCCCTAAATCTTGTTAGCTGCTAATATAATAATAGCTAGCTAGCTAATAAATGTAATGAGTAAGTGCAAACGTAGCTAGCTAATACAGCCTGATAGATAACAGTGATGGTGTAGACCTAAATCAGCATGTTGTTTGTGCAACAGTATCTTCTAAATCAAAGAGGAATATGCAAAGAAAGAAAATGTTAGCTACATGAAGTAACTAAGAGAAAACATGCAATGTCGCCAAAGCGTATAGGGTGCCCTAGGAAACACTAATAAACACTTGCTGCAGGAGGGACTGGTGCACTTCACAAAATGGATGGCATCATGAGGGAGGAAAATTATGTGGATATACTGAAACAACATCTTAAGACATCAATCAGAAAGTTAAAGCTTGGTCGCAAATGGGTCTTCCAAATGAACAATAACCCCAAGCATACTTCGAAAGTTGTGGCAAAAATAGCTGAAGGACAACAAAGTCAAGGTGTTGTAGTGGCCATCACAAAGCCCTGACCTCAAGCCTATAGAAAAGGAGGCCTACAAACCTTAATCAGTTACACCAGCACTGTCAGGAGGAATGGACCAAAATTCACCCAATTTATTGTGGGAAGCTTGTGTAAGGCTACCCAAAATGTTTGACCCAAGTTAAACAATTTGAAGGCAATGCTACCAAATACTAAGTGAGTGTATGTAAACTTCTGACCCATTGAGAATGTGATGAAAGAAATAAAAGCTGAAATAAATCATTCTCTCTACTATTATTCTGACATTTCACATTCTTAAAATGAAGTGGTGATCCTAACTGACCTAGACAGGGAATTTTTACAAGGATTAAATGTGAAAAACTGAGTTTAAATGTATTTGGCTAAGGTGTATGTAAACTTCCAACCTCAACTGTAAATCACCCAGAAAATATACCTCTCTGTTGATATCACATACATTATCCAGCATTTCACACATGTTATCCAGATACTGACTGTTAGCACTTAGTGGTCTATAGCCGCTTCCCACGAGAATGGGCTTTATTACTTCAAACGTATTTAACAAGAGATCCTCTCTAGTCTAGTCTTTACAGGAATGTGGTTCTGAATATTAACAGCAACACCTCCACCATTATATTTGTAATTTTTATTTTACCTTTATTTTACTAGGCAAGTCAGTTAAGAACAAATTTTTATTTTCAATGACTGCCTAGGAACAGTGGGTTAACTGCCTGTTCAGGGGCAGAATGACAGGTTTTGTACTTTGGCAGCTCGGTGATTTGATCTTGCAACCTTTCGGTTACTAGTCCAATGCTCTAACCACTAGGCTACCCTGCCGCCCCAATGATCTAAAAATAATCCATTTCTTATTAAACCACACAATCCTTACTTTTGGGCCAACAAAATATGATATTGCTCATGGTTGTGGGTAGGTGTTTCATTCTCTGTCTATATAGGTATTTTCTGAACAATATATCTGTTCATTTAGGGGACCCAATTTGGCTCAGAAGCACCCCCAGATGAACAAGTGAGAGATATTTGTCTATTGTCATGATTCTCTGTGAGGTATTGGTATATTCAATGAAAACCTGTGTTAATTTTGTTAAATAATAGTCGATTTCATACCTGTTCATAATAGAATCAAGCAATACACAGAGGGGCTGTTTAACTTGACTTTATTCTTTATTCTGCTCATGTTACATGGAGAATAGAGAAACAACTAAAGCACTACAGTCAGGAGATTTTCAGAAAGGTCCATCCGAGAGCTTCACTCTTCATCATGTCATTTCTGTGACAGAAGATGGATGAAGGTTAAAATGTAATAAACTATTGTAAACACAAAAAAAAACAATATTTCAATTTATTGTTATATGAATGATAGTATGGTTACTGGACATCAAATGCTTGAGACTGTCATCATACTTGAGATGAGTTTGCAAATTATAACCAATATTATTATTTTGATTAAAAGAACTGACCTGGGAGCCAGCATCACGACTCTTGGACTCACTCCTCATCCTTTCCTTTCTGTGTCAGGGAAGACAGATGGATTGATTGATTATTAGAACATTTTACTGTGTACTGAAAAACATTTTATATTGCCGTATACCTTGTCCTCCTGTTGAAATTTTACAATGAGCAACTTCAACAGGTATGTATAGTTACTTGGTAACAATGTAATATATTATGAATCTATTACTTATTTTCTTCAGGAATCAATGAGTTAATATCGAGATTTGAAATGACCATTAATCAGAGTCCCAGTTCCCAGAAAGTTGAGGCTTTTGAAACAGAAACTTCACTGACCTTGGAACCGGCATCACGACTCTTGGCTCTCATCTTGTTGACCTGAGACTCAGCAATATCAGCCCTCTCTTCTGCCTCATCCAGTTCATGCTGAATCTTACGGAACTTGCCCAAATTGGAATTGGCTTGTTCCTCCTGTGATTTAAAATAATATTATTTAAAGGTTTCTAGCAAACAAAACCATTTGAGAATTAACTATGCAACATATGGATGATAGAAGGTTACTTACAGCCTCCTCTGAAGTTCTCTTGTAGGATTTGACCTTCAGCTGCAGTTTGTCCACCAGGTCCTGCAGGCGGCTCAAATTCTTACGGTCTTCCTCAGTCTGCATCCAAAAAGAAGGGAAGAAATAGTCATATACTGTATATATCTTACATTTGATTCTGAGCATGTTAATGTTAATTGTTAAATGTGCACTGTTAAATTAAAACAATGTACCTGGTATGTGAGCTCCTTGATGCGTCTCTCATATTTACGGACTCCTTTCACAGAATCACTGCTCCTCCTTTGCTCCAGTTCCACTTCAGTCTCCAGCTCTCTCACCTAGAAAGATATGATCGATGTTAACACGCCATTTACATTTATTTTGTTAGTTACCACTACTTTCAATATTGGAGCTAGAAATATGACTAGAAATATGAAATGTGACATTGAATTAATAGAAGAGAATGTAGCTTAGACACTCACTCTGGCCTCCAGCTTCTGGATCTGCTTCTTGCCCCCCTTCATGGCGATTTGTTCAGCTTCATCCAGGCGGTGCTGCAGGTCCTTGATGGTCTGCTCCATGTTCTTTTTCATGCGCTCCAGGTGAGCACTGGTGTCCTGCTCCTTCTTCAGCTCTTCTGCCATCATGGCAGCATCAGTAATGGCCTTCTTGGCCTTTTCCTCAGCATTTCTACACTCCTGCACAGCCTCCTCCACTTCATTCTGAAGCTGGGATGTGTCGCCCTCTAGCTTCTTCTTCTGGCTCAGTAAGCTGGTGTTCTACACATACAGTATATATGACAAATTATTTGTATATTACCTCTACATACCTCAAGTAGCAGATATTAAAGGAGAACCCTAATTGTTCTATATTACTGTCTTACCTGTGAGTGCAACAGCTGAACTCTCTCACTAACATCCAGCAGTTCCTGCTCAGCCAGTTTGCGGCCTCTCTCAGTCTGCTCCACCAGGGCTCTCAGCTCATCCAGTTCAGCCTGAATCAGGTTGTTACGTCTCTCCACAATGGCAATGTTCTCCTTCAGGTCATCATTGCTACGAAGAGCATCATCCAGCTGCATTTGAGAATCCTTTAGAGAGAATAGATTTTACTATATTTATTTTCTTGTTTCACAGTGTGGTTTGGCTTTATCCAAGGGCACAAGCAATGTTTCTAATTCAGTGGTGTGGAAGTAATACCTTCAGATGGGAATGGAGACCCTTAAGTTGCTTCTGGGCCTCTGATGCCTGCCTGTTGGCCTGGCTGAGCTGGATCTCCATCTCATTGAGATCTCCCTCCATCTTCTTCTTCAGCCTCAGAGCTTCATTCCTGCTGCGAGTCTCTGCCTCCAGGGAGCTTTGCAGGGTGTCCACAACTCTCTGCTGGTTCCTCTTATTCATCTCCATTTCCTCATCCTTCTCTACCAGCTTCCGTTCAATGTCAGATTTCACCTGATTGAACTCCAGCTGAGCTCTCATGATCTTGCCTTCCTCATGCTCTAGGGAGGCCTATGAGAACACAGCCACCCATAGTTTGTAAAATCTTAAAATAAAATGTTATCTGGACAATAAACTATCTGTAAATGTTTTCTATTCTCACCTCAGCTTCCTCTAGAGCAGACTGTATCTCAGCCTTCTCCTGCTCCAGCTGTTTACGGATCTTCTCCAGTTCATGGATGCTCTTTCCTCCTTCACCAAGCTGTTCCGTCAGGTCAGAAATTTCCTCTGTGGAAAAATATTATTGTGCATCGGAATCATTTTGTGATAACTATTGTTGATTATGGGTGAGGCAAATGGGGGAAAAATCCCAATATTTAATCTGTTAAAACAATTTTTTTAAATGCATAAAATTCCATGTGAATTCACACTGCAGCTGTGCTGCTGCCAGCAACGGTTTGGGTCTCACGGTGCGTCCCTTTCAGATGGTGAAGCACCTGTACTACCATTACTGTACCTCAATTCTACTCTGCAAAGTTTGCATTTCAACACCATCTCATTTCATTTGTCAAAGTATTGCCATATAGGACTTCACTGCTGTCTCTTGCCTTTGTCATTTTTCCAACTGTTAATGACGATGATTTAGTGGTGGAGAGTCGACTCCAATATAATTGATTCCTCAACTCCTTGCACGTCATGTCCATGTATCGACTCCCATTTGTGAGTGTCAAGATTAGATTCCGCGACTCCTCAACTCCTAAAATTCAGTATTTTTGGAATGGAGGAGACTGATTAGTTGCCGTACTATCGAGAACACTCACGTTTTCTATAGCGAGCTAGAGAGGGACGGAGAAGGAGGGGAGGGGCACAGTATAGGCAGGTCGGCCACCATGCAGACAGAGTCAGAACCGTGCACTTGGCCTATCTATTGGGTACTCAAAAGCCTTATCTCCAAATGGAAGCTGTATCTCGCAATTTCTTGGCTTGCAATAGGCTAGGATATTCTACACGCAACAGACCGGGAAGACTGAACACATATTTGTATCATTAGCAAAGAGCAACAGCAAGCGAGCCAGAGCGAGGGAGAGAGAGGACATGGCCATTGTCATATGTCTTGGTAATCTGTACATTTACCAATGTAGCCTAAAATTTGACTCTTTCCCCTCTGGTTTTATTTAAATTACACAACAAAACCCAGGTCTTTATAGCCTATCGTCTAGTTTGGCTATAACATGGCAAAGAATATGTTTTGTTATAACTGCACTGTGATTTTAATTTTGTGGGGAAAAAACACACAAAAAATGTTTTTTGTTAGTGGATTTATTCTTAACTTCAACGATCCCAATTCCGTTTTAACGTTTAAACATTCACACGCATAATCTCTATTACATATCGATCTTTCATTGACTAAATTATATAAGCTAATAATGCTCATGGTCTGACCTTGGAGGTTCTTGTTCTCCCTCTTCATGGTCTCCAGATGATCCAGAGACTCCTCATAAGAGTTCTTGAGTTTGAAGAGCTCAGTGCTGAGAGATCTGGCCTCTTTCTGGGAGCTCTCCAGCTCAGTCTGAGACTCCTCAAACTTCTGCTTCCAGTCAGCCAGGATCTGGAAATCATACAGGTATTTTAGGTAGTTTGAATACAGTATATAATTAAGATACAATGTACTTTATTGTCCATTAACTTACAGAGAACTCACAATTCAACCCTTCAAGACACACATGGGCTGGAAGCAATGTTTCAGGCGCACTGCAGCTGGAGCAATTATAGGGGGTTAAGTGCCTTGCTCAATTGGACAACAACAAGCGATGGTAGTGTGTAAGATGATGCCAGAAACATTCTGGTTGCTAGCTCACTCAACATCAACCTTCTTGCTGGCCCACTTCTCAAACCACTAGGCTACCTGCCGCCCCTCGTACTGTATTGAAGCCTCCTATGGTTTGCGTATCCAAAATGTTTTCTTTTTTTACCTTGTCAAAGTTCCTTTGCTTCTTGTCCAGAGAGGCAGCAGCTGCATTGGATCTCTCCACATCCACCATGAGATCTTCAATCTCATTCTGGAGTCTGTGTTTAGTCTTCTCTAGGGATGAACATTTAGCATTTACAGCTTCCACAGCTTCCTCTGCATCCTGCAGTCGCTGAGCCAGCTTTTTCCTAGATTGACATAGAAACACATTTCTGAACATCTGACTTTTTTCTTCCTGATATATAGTGATTGTTTAACAGGTATTCAACTTATTATTTATTCGTCATGTACATTTGTGTATCGCTCTTTCAGCCAAAGTTCAATAGCCTGAAAAGTAAGAGAAAGTAATAAAACATCCTTACTTTGCGTCCTCAAGCTCCTCAGTCTTCTGGATGGCATCAGTTTCATACTTGGTTCTCCACTGAGCCACCTCAGCATTAGCCTTGGACATGCCACGCTGCAGCTCAGACTTGGCCTCCTGCTCCTCCTCATACTGCTCCCTCAACAGATCGGAGTCATGGCGAGCAGACTGCACTGCATGGGCAAGTGCATTCTTGGCCTTGTAAGGAAATTTTAAAAAGGATCTGTAATTATGCTGGAGGATAGATAGTAGATGGATAAAGGACACTGCATTTGTTGTATCAATACCTTGACTTCCTCCTCCAGTTGTCTCTTGAGGTCTTCAATCTGCTGAACATTGGACTGCTTACCTCTGGTCAGTTGAGAGACCAGAGAGTCCTTCTCTTCCAACTGTCTGGCAAATTCACCTGTTTTCATTCAATTCAAATTATTTTCAATGATATTACATACTGTGGTTATTCATTTCGGCTGCTCAGGTTTGTTGTTAATATACTGTATGTACCATTCTCAGTTTGAAGCTTTGCTTTCTGCATAGTGAAATCATTGATGGATCGCTGTCCTTCCTCAGCTTTCGTCCTGTATTCACTCATCTGGTCCTCTAGAGTGCGGCACATTTTCTCCAGGTTTGTCTAAAAACAGAGTTTTAAAAAAAATACAGAACAGCATCACTAAATTTCTTCTTTAAAATGTCGAGAAAAAACATACATTTTATAGATTGCTCAATAATACCACGTACTTTGGACTTGACAATCTGCTCCATGTTGGAGACCACATCATCCAGCTCCAGCCTGAGCTCACTCTTCTCTTTCTCCAGCTTCTGCTTCACTCTCTGAAGGTTGTCAATCTGTTCTCCCAGGTCAGCTACACTGTCAGCATTTTTCTTCCTCAGAGTGGCAGCTGTAGCCTCATGCTGCAGGGTAGCCTCTTCAAGGTCTCTGCGCACCTTCTGGAACTCAGCCTCCCTCTTCTTGTTCATCTCAATCTGGGCAGCAGTGGCTCCACCAGCCTCCTCCAGCCTCTCACTGATCTCTTCTAGCTCTCTGGACAAATCTGCCCTCTGTTTCTCCACCTTGGCACGGGCAGCTCTTTCAGCCTCCAGCTCTTCCTCCAGCTCCTCAATGCGGGCCTTATAGGGTAGGAATTCAAATTTTCTGGTATGATCAGAACATTAACAATTGTAACAGAAGGATTCCCTTTTCAACGATGCTATTGAAATACCTGCAGCTCCTTCAGTTTCTTCTGAAGTTGGGCACTCATGGCCTGCTCATCCTCAATCTTGCTGTTGAGTTGGCTCATCTCAAAGTCCTTCCTGATAAGTAAATTAGACATTTTAGCACTTTCTGTAAAATAACTATTCATGAGATGTTATGGGTTGTGATCTTACTTCTTCATTCTCTCCTCCAGCTGCTGCTTGTCATTCTCTAGGTCCATTAGGCTCTCCTGGGTCAACTTCAAGTCTCCTTCCAGCTTTCTCTTGGCTCTCTCAAGGTCCATTCTCACCTTCTTCTCTTGCTCCAGAGACCCTTCAAGCTGATAAAGGATATATTAAACAATATTCATAGTAAGCAATTTACTGTTGCGTATTTTTAGGATATTACTAATTTTGTTGTACTTTTTATGAATTACTATTTGATACTCACATCATCAACTTGCTGTTCCAGTTTGGCTTTGGCCTTGGTCAGCGTGTTGACTTTGTCCTCCTCACTCTGCAGGTCATCCAGCGTTTGCTGATGAGCCTCTTGCAGAGCCTTCTTCTCCTTGGTCAGCTTGGCAATGATTTCATCCAGAGCTGCCATTTCCTCAGTAAGGTTTTTAACCTATGGAAAAGGAACAGTGTCATTACACTTAACTCCAAACCAATTAATTTGAGTTTGGCTCGAACTAAGGGGGCATGTGTTTTAACATCACAAGAATAAAGATAAACCATTACCTTGTTCTCTGTGGCATGCTTTTCCTTCTCCACTTTAGCCAGAGTGAGCTCCAGATCATCAATGTCCTTCTTGAGTTCTGAGCACTCATCCTCCAGCTTCCTCTTCTTAGCAGTTAGCTCTGAATTCATCTCCTCCTCATCTTCCAGTCTTTCTGTCAGCTCTTTGGCTTTGGCCTCAAGCTGGATTTTGCTCTTGATCAGACCCTCACATCTCTCTTCAGCATCACCAATAGTGTCTTCTGACTGTCAATGAGTCAATATGTTGTGAGTATATCAAATTCTCCAATGCTCAAAAGTTTGGTGACAAAATATTTGGACACTACAAATGATCAACAAATGCTGATTGTGCGTATCCATTTATCAAATCATGTCTCTTCTCTCTCTCTTTTTCAATTTCTCTAGAGCTAATAGCTAACTAGGAAATACCATTTTGACAAAGGATGTGAATGCAGCAACTGCAATGCAGTTAATGTTACTCACAGTTTGGACAGCGAGCTGCAGGTCATTCCTCTCTTGGAGAAGGGACACCATCTTTTCTTCCAGCTCCTTTCTACGAGCTTCAGATTTAGCATACGCCTCTTTAAGCTTCAGGAATTCTTCCTTCATGTTGGCCATCTCCTTCTCAGTCTCTGCTGACTTCAGCAGAGGTTTGATCTTGAAGAACATCTTCATCCAGGGCCAATTCTTGACACCCATGAAGGCACGAATGTTCCATTGGATCACAAGCAAGGCATCCCTGTAAAATTAAGTAAATTGGCGTGTTATAAAACCTTTTCCACCTTCGGTATATTGTCTGCAGAAGTTTTGTTTATTCTCATTCCTACCTGCGGTCAACCATTTTCTGGAACTCAATTCTAGCAAGTAGACCACGTGATCTGGCCTGGAAGCCAGTGATGATAAGAGCGAGACGATCGTCTCTCATCTCCTCAAGTAGACCCAGGAGACCAGCCTTGAAGAACACCTAAAGATACACAAAGGCCGTAATGTGATGCTTGGATCGTCTCATATTTGGTAGGATTGTATTTTTCTGCCAGTTGACCATAAATAACTTAAATGAGGTAGCCCCCAGATTTACAAGACTTGGTAGTCATGTTTCGATTGCTGATTTCTTGTCTCTGTACAAAAATGTCACAAATTGAACACAAGTTGGCCCTCTTATGTGCAATTGATTTTACAACTTTAGTCCCAGCATGTTGACCGAGAATTACACATTTTGGCAAGATCTTTAAAAATAAATACATAAAGTCTAACCGTTTTAATTTCTGTTAACAATTACTATGACAAGAAATATTGTCAATTACCTATTTTCCCTGAAGAAAACTAATGACATGATGAGGAGATGCCATGAAAAATTATCCAACTGTAACAAATTGGTATTTATTTTAGTTGATAAAAATGTGATGAGACTTGAATTTCATGTGAGACTAATGAGCATTCCATTTGACATGAAGCTCCTTTTCATCTGTTTTGTCCAATCATAAACATTCATGCCTTTGCAGAAGATTTAAAGCTGCAATGTGTAACTTTTTTGGCATCCTGACCAAATTCACATAGAAATGTTAGTTATAGATCTGTCATTCTCATTGAAGCAAGTCTAAGAAGCAGTAGATCTGTTCTATGTGACCTATTCATATGCTTCCCATTCTTAAGTTTTGTTTTTTACTTTCGGTTTTGTACACCAGCTTCAAACAGCTGAAAATACAATATGTTTGCTTATGGAAAATACATTTCAGTGTTTTAGATAGTACAATGATTCTCTACACTATACGTGCTTGTATTGTGACATAAATTGGAATTAGGCGAACTAATTTTAGCAACCAAGAAATGGCAGAGCGATTTCTGCATATTTCACTTTTTAATGCAATCCTCTCATTGGCAGAATTAACATCTTTCAGTAGCCTTGGCTTTGTAGCCTTGGCTATATGGTAAATAATGGCTGGCATTGGTTACAATCTGCCACAATATCAATATGCCAGCAATATGAGGGAATAGTAGACCTAGTGGGACAAGGTTATCTTAATATCCACATGATGGAAGGTCAATGTTCATTATTTCATGGAAAAATAATACACTGAATAATATGTGATTAAGACGAAAATTGTCCCGATTTTTAGTTAACTGATAACTAAAACTAAGAAGGTTGAAATTATTAAATGGGACTAAGACTAAAGGGTATTTTAGTCATAAAATCTAAGACTAAAACTTAAATCCAAAATAGCTGACAAAATTAACACTGAAGTCTATTTAAAAAATCATGGCCACTATGCTTTCAATTGCTTACTGTAGATCTGGATCTACTAGCTTGTGGCACTCTACCAAGTATAAATGTGTATTTCTTGACATGACCCATTTGCATGATATAAGCATGATCAATGGTATATCAGCAGTTATTTCAAGAATCATTCCTCAGGTTGGCCAGATGGTGGTGCATTGTTAATATACTGCTCGGACCCGATAATTGCTGCTGTTTTTCCATCCTTTTCCAACAGGTCTTATTTCTTTTCATCTATTTAAATAACTTACCTTAGTGTGTCCTAATCTGTACTGGGTATGATCAATGTCCAGAGAGCCCAGGAGTTTTTCAGCTGCCTTCATGTTGTCAATGAACTGACCCTCAGGGATAGCATTTGGATTGAGGATGCGGTATCTGAATTTAAATCAGAAAGAAATGATCTTATATAATGGAAGACCTGAAGAGGTAAACGGTTGATTTTATTTAGAAAATGAAACGCATCATGATGTTTTACCTTTGTTTGAAGTCAGCATACAGGATTCTGTTGGGGAAGCCCTTTCTGCAGATCCTGATGCCTTCCAGCACACCGTTACAGCGCAGCTGGTGCATGACCAGAGGATTCTCCATGGCCCCAGGAGTCTTGGTCTCATTGGGGATGATGCAACGCACAAAGTGGGGGTGAGTAGACCTCAAGTTGGTCATGAGTTTACCCAAGTTCTCCTGTGATTATGACAAATGTAGAATTTTCCATCAATGAATGAGTCTCCAAGTACCTCACGAGTCACAGTGGCATTTAATGCTAACATGCCAATCCACAACATACTGGCATCTCAAATGTTGTGCAAATGTAATACATCTGTTAATATTCTGACATATGAAAACATCAAAAACATATTGATTTAAGCTCAGATTTACCCTGTGCAATGCAGACACAGTCTGGAAGGAAGAGCCTTTCTTCTTTTCCTCCAGCCGCTTTTTCTTCAGGTGCTGTATAACAATGAAATAACTATTCAAATATACTTTTATTACTACTATCATATACTGTGGATTATTTATTTGAGTGTGTTGTAGTCTTTGCAGATATAAACACATAGTACCTCCTTCTGCACCAGCATAGTTTGCAAAGAGGTTGGCCAGGAACTTAAGACTTGACTTCTGGAACAGTCCAACCACAGTCTCATTCAGGGGGGTCCTTGTTCTTCACCAGCCAGTTACCAATGTTGTAGTCAACAATGCCAGCATAGTGAACCAAGGAGAAATGGGCCTCTGGTCTACCCTTAATAATCCTAGGCTTCTGGAAACATGCATTTTTGCCCAGATGGTTTTCATACAGCTTTGCTTTGAATGTAGAATCACTGGCCTTGGGGAACATGCACTCCTCTTCAAGGATGGACATGATACCCATGGGCTAGTGGAAGGAATGAATGAAAATTAATTAATGCTAACGGAAAACCATAGTGATTAAATATCAGCACATTTAAAAAGATTGCCTTTAAAATATCAAATATTACTACGGTCATATCAACTACTGCAAAACTGAAGACACCAACCCTTTCAATGAGGTCAATGCAGGCAGCCAAGTCCATGCCAAAGTCAATGAACTCCCAGACGATGCCCTCTTTCTTATACTCTTCCTGCTCCAGCACAAACATGTGGTGGTTGAAGAACTGCTGCAGCTTCTCATTAGTGAAGTTGATGCACAGCTGCTCAAAGGTGTTGAACTGAAATAGAAGTTCACAGTTACTTTATTTTGTCAGCTGTGATGGTTCAGATAAATCATTTTATGATGATGTCCTTTTTATCAAATACTCACATCAAAGATCTCAAAGCCAGCAATGTCCAGCACACCAATGTAGTGCTGGCGAGCGTTCTTAGTGTCCAGAGTAAGGTTTATTCTTATCACCATCCAAAGGAACATGTTCTCGTAAATTTTCTTTGCCAGTGCACCAACAGCGTAGTACACCTACAAAATATTGAGAAAATAAATGACTGAAACATAGCCTCAACAGAAACACTAAGGGACAGTTTCCCTGACACAGATTAGGCCTAGTCCTGGACTAGAAAGCATGTTCAATGGGGAATTACAGGTATGAACATAGACAAGTTTTATGCTGAATATTATTTTTTAAATGTTGAAGACTCACCTGGTTGACATTCTGACCTTTTGTGACCCACTCATTTCCAACTTTGACCCTTGGGTTACACAGCCCCTTGACCAGGTCAGCAGAGTTCAGACACATCAGATATGCAGCTTTGTCAATATCTGGAAAGGCAAAGTTTTATGATTGGAAGAGGCAATCCAACTGATTTTAGATTTTCACTACTGCATAATGAAGTGAGAGGTTTTAAATCCTCAGCACTCACCCTCAGTGCCATCTGCCTCTGCTTGCTCCTCCCGCTGCTTATTCTTGAACTTCATGTTGCCGTAGTGCATGATGGCACCAGTCAGCTTATAAATGCCATTAATCTCTTCTTGGGCAAATCCAAGCACATTAAAGGCATCCTAAATCCGAAATAAAAGGCCATTGTTTTGTATTGGAGAGAGGGTTGGATACAAGTGAAATGTTATTGTATATACAATATATAGATATATTACTCACATCAGTAGCCATTAGCTCATCTGCATCATTAATGGAGGTTACAGCAATCTCTCCTTGGGAGATGAAGGCATAGTCATAGGGATTGCTGGTGATGAGTAGCATTTCTGAAAAGAATTGAACAGCTCAGTTTATTTTGTGTTCATGCTGTGGTATAGGTCATATCATAATATAGTCAGTATTAGGGTTGAGGTCAATTAGAAAAATTGCTTTCTGCAAAAATAAAACTGTAATATTATAAATAGACAGGATAATTTAAAATAAACTGCTGGAGATTGTTATGTGTTATGTTGTCTGCTTAAATTACATTTTAATAATATACAAAGAAAATGTTACGACATAAATCATATGACATTGTGTTTTACGGTAGGGAATGGGAGTAGCACAAGGCCTGGGCTGGTTGCACCATAATATTTTCATTTGATTTCATCAGAAATGTTCAGTTGAATCCAGAATTGACCTCAACCCTACTCAGTTTGATGATTCAAAACTCACCCAGCAGTTCTGGTTTCTTTTGGGACAGGATCTGGTAGAAGATGTGATAGTCTCTCTCAGCCTTGAGCTGGAAAGTGACACGTGACTTCTCCAGAAGATCTGATCAGTATGGAAAAGTTATTTTGGTATTAATGTGTTTCCTGTCAAATATATCTGTTCATTCCTGAGCAAATTGAGTGTTGTACTCACAAGTCTCAATGTCAGCAGAAGAAAGCTTCCCAGTGACTCCAAAATGAATTCGGATGAATTTACCCTGTAAATTATGGTCAAAGCAGAAATTACAGACCACAACAGATCTGGGTTCAAGTAGTTTTGAATACCTTAGGTGTACTTGAGGTTGCATGGTGTAATGCAGGAATAGGCAGCTTTGATAGGGATGGAGGCCAGTCACTCTCACTCTCACTCAAATATCATATTAAAAACATTTCTCTCCACTCTAGCACAACGTGCCATTGGAACACAGGAGTGATGGTTGCTGATAATGGGCTTCTGTACGCCCATGTAGATATTCCATAAATAAAAAATCTGCCATTTCCAGCTACAATAGTCATTTACAACATTAACAATGTCTACACGGTATTTATGATCAATTTGCTGTTGTTTTAATGGACAAAAAAATGAGCTTTTCTTTCAAAAACAAGGACATTTCTAAGTGACCCCAAACTTTTGAACGGTAGTGTATGTATTAAATTACATATATTTTTGTAGTGGTGGTCCATATAGGGGAAACACTGAACATGTATAATAAGATTTGAATAATATTTCACAAACAAAGACCAAACTTACGAATCGGGAGGAGTTGTCATTCCTGATGGTCTTGGCATTACCAAAAGCCTCCAGGGCAGGATTGGCCTGGATGATTTGATCCTCCAGGGTCCCCTACAACCCAACAACCACACAGTGTTAAAATGATACAATAAAAAACAATACTCTATGAATAAAATTGGGTTTTTTCAACATATACCCATCCAGCCATGAAGAATATTTCATTTGCATTAAATTTGACCTTTTTTTCTTCCGCGGCACTTTTCTTGCCGCCAACAGCAGCAATGCTGGCGAAGTACTGGATGACTCTCTTGGTGTTAACAGTCTTTCCAGCACCGGATTCTCCACTGGAATTGAAAATACAAATGTTGATGTCTCAGAATTTCTCTTAATTTCTAATAGTCTCAAATGGATATAACCTTTGGTTGATGTACTTACGTGATAAGGACAGACTGATTTTCCCTGTCTGTAGAAAGAGACGTATCAGTAAATGTGACATTATCCAAACATCATTCGATTTATATAGATGAAAAGGAAAAGTTATATTTTACCTGACAACATGTATTGGTAGGCATTGTCAGAGATGGAGAAGATGTGAGGAGGAGCTTCTGTCCTCTTCTTGCCTCTGTATGCATTGACAACAGACTGATCGTACACTGGCAGCCACTTGTATGGGTTGACAGTGACACAGAACAGCCCTGAGTAGGTCTGTCAAAGACAAGGGGATGTATATTTAGTTTAATTCATTTGAATGAATGTTTGATTTAATTGAGATATTAGCAGACAGGTCATTACTTACGTAGATCATCCAGGCTGCATAACGCTCTTTGAGGTTAAACAGCACAGCGGGCTCGTGCAGGAAGGTGAACATCGCCATGTCCTCAATTTTATCAAACTTTGGCGGGTTCTGGGGGTGGACGTCGTCCTCCTTCACAGTAACAGTCTAAAAGAATTGCAAATTAAATAGTTCTGTGTCATTTTAAGGTGCAGAGCTATTCCCTTTGAGGCAAACCCTAACTTGATATTACACACAACTTAGAATTTACAGAAATCATCCATTTACATGTAATGCCTGATTTACATGAAAGTCAAAGATTTAAAGGATTCTGCTTTAGTATCTCTTGTAAGATTTTTTAAACTAAACAGTGAAGTGCATAACTCAATTCAGTTTATAAATAATTGTTCATCAGTCATAGAGTTCTTAGTAGAAAAATTTATTATTTTATGATTTTCCAGGTATCCATTTTCCAGGTCAAATTTTTTCAGAAATGCTTTTCAACAAAATATTTACCTTTCCAAACTCTGTTTCAGCGGTGACTTTAGCCCCATCTCTGCTGGTGATTGTGGCCTTGACATACATTACAGTAAAAGGTTTGAGTTAATGAAGTCCCAGACTCTGCCATCAAACTGTCTAAACCTGAAGGCAGGGTCAGGCATTGAATACATAGTACACATACATTACAGTAAAAGGTTTGAGTTAATGAAGTCCCAGACTCTTTAAATGTCAACATAGGGTCTAGTCTGCCATCAAACTGTCCCCCATTTAAACCATGAAGGCAGGAACAGAGCATTGTCAGTATGTACATATTTACATTACAGTAAAAGGTTTGAGTTAATGAAGCTGTCATCAAACTGTCCCCCATTCTTAAACCTGTGAAGGCAGGAACAGAGCATTGAAACTCTGCCATCAACTCTGCCATCCCCATTCTTAAACCTGTGAAGGCAGGAACAGAGCATTGAATACATACAGTATGTACATATTACATACATTACAGTAAAAGGTTTGAGTTAATGAAGTCCCAGACTCTGCCATCAAACTGTCCCCCATTCTTAAACCTGTGAAGGCAGGAACAGAGCATTGAACAGAGCATTGAATACTCTGTCATCAAACTGTCCCCCATTCTTAAACCTGTGAAGGCAGGAACAGAGCATTGAATACATATGTATATTTTACACACAGTACCAGGTTTGAGTTGGAATAATACCATGTATTTGTTGTTGTGGATAGTGTGTATGTACTGTATATTCTATTTATTATTATTATTATTATTATTATTATTATTAGGTTCAATTAGCTCAAATTCAGATTTCCATGTGGCTGGTTTCTCACTGTTGCCATGGTGTATTGTATGCCAGGATTCTCATGACAAACGTTTCTCAAACTTAAGAAACAGCAACCAGTTAGATCTTCATACTTTACAGTATTTTTTACAATATCAACCATATTTTGATAGTTTGACATTTTATTCTGTTAATGACAAAGGGAACCGTGCATATTGTGGTTATGATCTAATATCAGTGTAAAGCACTAATATTATATCATATTAAATACATCGTCAAATTTTGGGCCCCAGGGCTGTATTTCACTGTTCTCTGGAACCAGTTTTGGAATTCAGTGTAAATTAGACCTTTGTCCTGATTGTCCCTTCATACATCAACAACAAAACATTTTTATAAATGTTACCCCAAAGACCTAAATGAATTGGAACATTAGATATGAGTGTGACTGTATGTACAAGTAACTGCCAAAATAAAGGAAACACCAACATTTAGTGTCTTTGCTCCCGAGTGAGGCAGCAGTCTAAGGCACTGCATCTCACTGCAGTCCCTGGTTCTAATCCAGGCTGCATCACATCTGGCTGTGATTGGGTGTTCCATAGAGCGGCGCACAATTGGCCCAGCGTCGTCCGGGTTTGGCCAGGGCAGGCCGTCATTGTAAATAAGATTTTGTTCTTAACTGGCTTGCCTGGTTAAATAAAGGTTAAATAAAAAAATAGGGCTTTGGGCCACCACAAGCCAGAAAAACTCCAATGAACCTTGGTATAGATTCTACAACTGTCTGGAACTCTGGAAGGATATGACAACAATCTTCTATGAGAAATTCAATAATTTGGTTTTTTGTTGATGGTGGTGGAAACGATGTCTCAGGCGCCGCTCCAAGCTCTCCCATAAGTGTTCAATTTAGTTGAGATCTGGTGACTGAGACGGCCATGGCATATGGTTTACATCGTTTTCATGCTCATCAAAGCATTCAGAGACCACTCGTGCCCTTTGAAATGGGGACATTGTCATCCTATGGGGGCATGGCCACGGTAGCCAAAATAATGGCCTGCCCATTATAATTTTACATGACCCTAAGCATGACGAGATGTTAATTACTTAATTAATTCAGGATCCATACCTGTGTGGAAGCACCGGCTTTCAATACACTTTCTATCCCTCATTTACTCAAGTGTTTCCATTATTTTGTCAGGTACATGTATATACTCTATATGAGTAGTATAATGGTCATGGCAGGCCAATAAAACTTCATTATAAGCCTAAAGAAACACGAGGGTTGATGCAGAACAGCAGTAGGCTACCAGATTTAGAGTCATAGATTATTAAGAGTTTATCTGAACAATATGAAGGTCAGTAAACCAAAAGCACATTAAATATTAACCAAAACTTGTGAGGTTCAGAGCAGACAAAAGTGACTAGGTCCACAGTAGCTGAAATCTACAGCTTGTGTAGTGATGACACTGACAACATGTAATTACTATACAGGAAATATGTATTATGCCACATAAACAAGTTGACTGGATTAATGAGTACAGACAACAAAATATATTTTTTTGCATTAGTATACACATTTTATGAAACGCAGTTAAATACTTCACACAAACCACTAGGAGGCTGGTAGAGCCTTTATTTTAGAAGATTGTGAATCTTACCTGTTGTTGGTCACCCCTTGGATACGTTTGGTGGAAAAGATCTCTACTGAGAATGAAATTGACAAATACAAAGACAAATATCAGTCAACTGACCAGCTATGTGTGGTTATGACTATTGTTAGGTCGTATAATGATTATCTTTGCCCTCCTCAGCAGACTGCCTCTATATGCTTACCTTCAGGATGTCCTGTGTCCTTGTGTCTCCCCTGGTCTGACTCCCCCTGGTCTCCATCTCTCTTTATAAAGAGTGTTGCTCAGCCCTATATGGAGATGGTTCATGTCATGACATAAATTAGACTGATTATTTCAAAAGATCTGTATTTGGGGCTAGAGGTGTATACCTCTTTGACCTATCAGGCTCGTTATAACAACAGGCTATTCCAGGGAGGACAGAGGAGGGGAGAAATTGGCTGCATTGAAAGCCCACTTGATCAGGGGGCGGTTTCAGGCACTGTAGTCATCTAAACATTACAAGCATGTATGTTTGACCAATGGGAATTCATCAAATTATGTATTCATGTGCAATGACACGAAGTAAGTTAGCTCCAAAAACAGTTTGTAGTAATATATGTCCCAAAAAAAATTCAAGATTTGCACTCCCCCTGTCCTTCCTCCCCGTCCCCCCATTCGTTGCTCTTTGTGATGACTTGGGGATTTTAGTCTTGCTACTCCTACAACATTGCGTTGAGTAAACGAGATGACATGAGAAAGTGTTGTTGCAGTGTGTAAATTAATTGCATGATAGAGTTCTTATGATGCAGACAAGTGCAGCTGTCCTTTGTTCACCAAGACAAGGTCACTCTCACATCTATTGTCACCAAGAGTAACAGCTATTGTAAGTATAACACTAGACCTCGACTTGTTGACGTGGCATTGTTTCCTTCCCTTTGTCATTGAGGACAAAAATAACCCTGTGAAATTGTTCTTTGGTTGTACAGTATATGAAGTGCACATAAGTAAATTAATTAAAGCCATACATTGAGTAATACATGTCACTTTCCTCAAGAAACTCATGCTCGAGGGACTCGATGAACGTTAGGAATATTAATGTTTTAAAATGAAATGTTAAGAAAAAACACTTACGCTATAAATGTTAGGATGTCACTTCTACCTTTTTTTGCTATAATAACCTGTAACCGGTGCTGGCTAATCAGGTCAGAAAGGCCTGGATAGAATACTATATAAGGTGCTGACCCAAGGGGCATCAGGTCTTTGATTTGTAGCAACACACCGTAAAAGGTCAAGATAGCTGTCAATGTGTGAGTGTGAAGCTGTCTACAAGCTGTCTACAAGGTGACAATATAGTGGTTGTCATCGCCAGAGAGAGTTCCCCTCCTTAGACATAGAGGAGCACCTTTGACTCCTACAGCTTTCACACCTTGAGCATTCAGCCTCAATGTTTCCTAATTAGCTTCCACATGCTACTTCTCAGTGATACTGTTAGGTGTCCAATTCCCAGCTGCCGAGAAATGAATTCCTGTCACTACAGGAGGAAATGCACACTGATCATTAAAAAACAGTGTGACCTTTTACCCTAAAACTATATCAGTAGATGGCTAAAAACAAATAGTTCTCTCTCTCTCTCAAATATGGACTTTAAAAGAAGCAACGTTTTGTAAGTCAATACTTTCGCTGGCACGTTATTCTTTCCCTTGAGGATAATGTACAGTGGGGTCTGCTATTATTGACACCCCAAAAGATTCTTATGAATAAAGTAGTCAAAGGGTTTATATTTGGTCCCATGTTCCTAGCACGCAATGACTACATCAAGCTTGTGACTCTACAAACTTGTTGAAGCATTCGCAGTTCCATTTGGTTGTGTTTCAGATTATTATGTGCCCAATATAAATGAATGGTTAATAATGTATTGTGTCATTTTGGAGTCACTTTTATTATAAATAAGAATCAAATGTGTTTCTAAATATTTGTGTATTAATGGGGAAGCTACCATGATTACCGATAATCCTGAATGAATCAGGAATAATGATGAGTGAGAAAGTTACAGAGGGTCAAAGATCATACCCCCAAGACATGCTAACCTCTCATCACTACCAATAACAGGGGAGGTTAGCATGTTTTGGGGGTATGATCTTTGACCTTCTGTAACTTTATGATAATTAATTTAGGATTATTGGTAATCATGGTAGCTTCCACATTAAAAGAAAAGTGTTTAGAAGCAGATTTTATTCTTATTTATAATAAATGTGACTCCAAAATGGATTATCCGTAATCATGGTATAAATGATCAATAATCATGGTAAAATCATTTTAGTATAAAATATACTAAATATAATTTCCATTTTTTTTTGAGCATACAATACAGCGCAATATTTGAATTAGACATTTTATACAGTAATTAATGCTCATCTTTATCAAGGGTGTCAATCATTTTGGACGCCGCTGTACATCCACCCCATGCATCAGCGAATATATTTCAAGCCTCTAAAATCTGCCATGATCCACAACATATTGACATAGTATTTGTATTCACTTGTATTTTGCATTAGTGCCTCTTACATACTATTACCCAATGCTCTAGTATTTCACTTTTTAAAAACCTGTTTTACATTGCACTGTTTGATTTGACCCTCAAATGTTTCACTCCCCTCATTAAGCTCCGTACTTAGTCTCAGTACTTGAACAGTCTATTCTAGGCTCAACCTCTCTTTTTACTCCTCATACTCAGCTGTCCAGTCTGCTTGTGTTATAAGAACTGCCTGTCAGACAGAAGGAATGATGGCTGGACACCTTACCACTGCTCAGCTGTTGAAATGTGTAATCTGACCCTCCTTTGTATTTCAAAGACTGCCCTATAATTAGGATGCCCATGTGTCTGTTGTGACTCAAAGGTCATGGAGGACGCACCTCACTTCTCAGTGTTGTCTTTGTCCTTGCTTTGCCTTTCACACTCTAACGCTATTAGGCTCGTGTTATTCACACACTGTAGATACGTTAACATAAAACTGTCATTGAAATATGTTAGACTCAATGTAACTAACTGATTGCTGGTTTTATCGTTATTTCGAAAGTTGAGCTTAAAGGGGCAGTCTGCAGTTGCTTCATCATTTTTGGAGTTATACATTCATTATATGTACCCATTGATTATACATTCATTATATGTACCCATTGATTCTACATTCATTATATGTACCCATTGATTCTACATTCATTATATGTACCCATTGATTATACATTCATTATATGTACCCATTGATTCTACATTCATTATATGTACCCATTGATTATACATTCATTATATGTACCCATTGATTATACATTCATTATATGTACCCATTGATTATTGAAGATTATAACTTTGAAATGCTTCATAAGCTTAGCTCAACTGTCGTACCCCATCAGAACCCAAAATATAAGCTGGTTTAACTCCAATGTTTGTAAACAAAGTAAATATAAACAACACTGTATCGCCTCAAAACATGGTTAAAACCATCATTTTGATATCATGGGTGGTCAGTCCTGGCATCCATAGCTCTATCTATGAATTTGGGAGTAGTTACATTTCTCCAGCTCCATCCCTATAGATATTTACTGATACAGGGGCAGTGACAAGCTTCGCTATTGTTTCAACTGCTGATTGCTGCTTTAAAGTGAAGGTTGCAAGAAAGGTTGTTTTTTTTCCACCAGAATTTATGTTTTATCCCAATACAAAGGTGCACATCTCTGTACAGCAAAGTAGCTAGCTACGTTTGTTCATTGATGGACACATTTTTTACTCTGTCATGCTGATATCCGCAGATACGGGACATTAGACAGTTAGGCAGAATTTTGTCACACTGTGTTAGTTTCGTGGGGAAACAAACATGCAATCTACTTTAAGAATCGTTTTATTTGTGGGGTAATGGAAAAATGGTTTTGATCTCCCTATGGAGTTACAGGCTGTTGGAAAGCGCTGCACTATGGCTTATTAACCATTAACAGGATGACACAAGTGTTTCGTTTGGACGCAGGCAGTTACTGTGTGATATTTACCTTATTTGTATGTATCATCAATCTCTCCTCCATGTGACTCACTGATGCAGGTCCAGCCTCTTGCATTGGGTGAATTCCTGTCAGGGACAGCAAGCATGACCACACACAAGAGAGAGAGATGTCTTTGGTAGCATTAGATTATACACTATTACAGTGTCTGTTGTTTCATTTACTTCTAATTAGATTTGTTATGTCTTTCATTTCCGTCTTTTGATACAGATGTGTTGGTTAACAAGTTACCTTTTTTGCTTGTGTCACGCTTCAGCAGCAAGCACAATTGCCAGTTTTATTTTCTTATAACGTTGCAAGCTAGTTTAGATTTTTTTTTATAGAATTGACCAGAACGACAGATATTTATTGAATTGGCATCAGGACAAAGGGTGACTTTTAAACCAGTAGATCTGTATGATTCCCTTTGCTTTTTCCTCCATTTGATCTTACATTTCACCTTCTCTTTCAGCTGATTCCCTTTACTTTTAAGTTCCTTCTTCCCTCAACATCTGCACATCAGCCCCAACTAGGAGGCTCCAACCCAAAAATTATAAAAAATGTGGGCCCAGTGTACACTTGTAGATCACCTTCAATAAATAATAGTGCATTTTATTCTTACAGAATGTCTAAAACTCCTATTCACTCCAGGACCTTGAAATGCTTCTTACGAAGCCACTCCCTGGCGGTGTAGTGTGTTACTGATGGTAGGCTTTGTTACTTTGGGCCCAGCTCTCTGCAGGTCATTCACTAGGTCCCCCCGTGTGGTTCTGGGATTTTTGCTCACCTTTCTTGTGATCATTTTGACCCCACAGGGTGAGATCTTGCATGGAGCCCCAGATCGAGGGAGATTATCAGTGGTCTTGTATGTCTTCCATTTCCTAATAATTGCTCCCACAGTTGATTTCTTCAAACCAAGCTGCTTACCTATTGCAGATTCAGTCTTCCCAGCCTGGTGCAGGTCTACAATTTTGTTTCTGGTGTCCTTTGACAGCTCTTTGGTCTTGGCCATAGTGGAGTTTGGAGTGTGACTGTTTGAGGTTGTGGACAGGTGTCTTTTATACTGATAACAAGTTCAAACAGGTGCCATTAATACAGGTAACGAGTGGAGGACAGAGGAGCCTCTTAAAGAAGTTACAGGTCTGTGAGAGCCAGAAATCTTGCTTGTTTGTAGGTGACCAAATACTTATTTTCCACCATAATTTGCAAATAAATTCATTAAAAATCCTACAATGTGATTTTCTGGATTTTTTTTCTCATTTTGTCTGTCATAGTTGAAGTGTATGATGAAAATTACAGGCCTCTCTCATCTTTTTAAGTGGGAGAACTTGCACAATTGGTGGCTGACTAAATACTTTTTGCCCCACTGTATATCAGCTGTATTCTCACAGATGCTTCCATGGTTGTTTTGTGGTAACACATTACGGTGTTACCACATCATGTATTATTACTTGCTATAAACTTTCTATGTGAGCATTTTTCAATAGGCTCCAAATGACTGATAATAACTGGCTTATTGTAATATAATACTTACTGAGTATAAGCAATTCATAGTCACTTATGACAGCTCTTATAATGCATTATGATCACGTCATAATGCATTATACTTAAATGTTACCCTATTGGCTAGGATTCTCAATTCTCTTTTTTTTCTGAATAACAAGTTGGTCTCAAGCTAGAGAGACTGCAATCTCAAATGCTCAACACATGTCCTCACACTACTTTCCAACCTGGACTCAGGTAGACATAACATAGTAAACGAAAATCCGGGACACTCAAATTAGTATGATATGTTAAGTTTGGTATGTATTCATTTGTGCATATCCATCATCCAGTACATATGATATGTGCATTACATATGATATGTGTCTAGCAACCTTTGACCCTCGTGTAATACGCCCACCCACCTCGACCAACCACACTTCTTTCGTTTTTTTCCATTAAAGATGTACTATGCAGAAATTGCCCCACCATTTCCTGTTTGCAGAAATTCCAATAGTTTGCCTAATTTCAGTTTATGTGACAAAACAACCAAGTATAGTGTAGAGAATCATTGTACCATTTAACCGCTGTGAAATATTTGGCAACGTTCCCATTCCGTTTGTCCCAGGGAATTTTTAAAGACTTTCTTTGGACATAGTCTCCTGAAGGTCCCCTGAACATTCTTGGGATGTTGTATCATGGTCCCCTAGAGGTTTTGTCAAGTTCCCGGTTAGTCCCGGGGACGTCCCGAGGACGTTTTTAATATGTGATTGGGACGTTGTTTCATGGTCCCCTGAACGTTTTTGGGAGGCTGTGTCATGATCCCCCTGGAAGTTTTGTCTAGTTCCCGGGTTTGTCTTGTTGATGTTCCCGAGAGTTTTTAGGATGTTCTTGGCAAGTTGTGTTATGGTCCCAGGACATTATGTCATGGTCCACTGGAGGTTTTTGTCACATGATGGTCCCAGGTGTCCCAAATGATTATAAGTAAAGTATTGAAATGGTATGGGGGGTTTAAGGTAAGTGGTACGCTGTTCAGCTAAAGTAGTGTAAAAAAATCGTTAATCGATGATAATATGATTACATTTGACATGATCACTTATCTGTAACGGACCTCGTCCTCGTCACCTCTTCTGAGGAGGAGTAGCGAGAAGGATCGGAGGACCAATGCGCAGCATGGTAAGTGTCCATAATGTTTAATCAAACACAACAGAACACTGGAACAAAACAATAAACGTGAATAAATGAAACAGTCCCGTGTGGTAACAAACACTGACACGGAAGACAAACACCCACAACTCAAAAGTGAAACCAGGCTACCTAAGTATGATTCTCAATCAGGGACAACGATTGACAGCTGCCTCTGATTGAGAAACATACGAGGCCGAACACAGAAATCCCAAATGATAGAAAAACGAACATAGACAACCCACCCAACTCACGCCCTGACCATACTAAAACAAAGACATAACAATGGAACCAAGGTCAGAACATGACATTATCACTTAAGGGCAGCAGGTGGCTTTGCAGTTCGAGCATTGGGCCAGTAACTGAAAAGTTGCCGGTTTGTATACCCGAGCTGACAAGGTGAAAAATGTGTTGATGTGCCTTTGAGGAGTAAAACCCTTATTTGCTCCAAGGTCGCTGTACTTCTATGGCTGACCCTGTAAAATTACAAATTTCACTGCACCTATCAAAAAAGCCTCAATTCGTCAGGGCATGGATTCTACAAGATGTCGAAAGCGTTCCACATGGATGTTGACCTATGTTGATTCCAATAGTTCCCACAGTTGTCAATTTGGCTGAATGACCTTTGGGTGGTAGACCATTCTTCATACACACAGGAAACTGTGTCCTGTCTCCATTCAAACCAGTGTGCCTGGCACCTACTACCATACCCCGTTCAAAGGAACTTAAAGCATTTGTCTTGCCAATTCACCCTCTGAATGGCACACATACGCAATCCATATCTCAAGGCTTAAACTCTTTCTTTAACCTGTCTCTACACATCTACACTGATTTGAAGTGGATTTAACAAGTGATATCAATAAAGGATGATAGCTTTCACCTGGATTCACCTGGTCAGTCTATGTGATGGAAAGAGCAGGTGTCCTTAATGTTTTGTAACATTAGTTTTTCTATAATGTAAAGTTATAGTGGTCTTAGTTTCTATGATAGCGTGAGGCAGTTGTACAACATTTTATTAAAGTACAAATACATCATATTCTTTTAAATCAAGGGATATATTTCAGCATTGGGGAGTAGTGAAATGCATGTAGTTCAACTAGTAATTAAACCGCATTTTGCAGTAGCTTGGTGGTAGGTGAACCAAATTCAAATCTTGGTAGTTTTTTCTGTGGTGTTGCTAACTACTGGAACTACACACTACTTTTTGAGTGAAAAAAAAAAGATAAAAGAATATAGGGGAAATAGGTGATAATGTCCTTTAATATTCAGCATCAGACTTGCCTAATTCTCACTTGGAACATAGCCTATTAAGCAAAAAAACTAAGTTACACATTCTGTTATTAACACCTGACCCAGAGTGATCTGATCTTGCAATTTGTAGTCTATGACATTACAGATTTAGGTATGATAATTTTTCCCGAAGTAGCTTGGATGTAATTAACTACTTTTCAAAGTAGCTTTAGTTCAGTAAAAATACAAATTATTAACGGTAACCTTAGTGTAGCTTAACTTCTTATGTGATGTAATTGGTGGTTTGGTAAACTATGATTTCAGAGTAGCTTCCAGAAAACATATATTTCATTAGTTGAAATGACTGTACATTTTACACACTGTGGCTTTAAGGACAGGTGCAGTTTCACTTCAATATCCAATTACAATGGGTTGTATTCATTTTCAAATCAAATCAAATCTTATTAGTCACATGCGCCATATACAACAGGTACAGGACCTTATAGTGAAATGCTTACTTACGAGCGCCTAACTAACAATGCAGCTTAAAAAATACAGATAAGAATAAGAGATAAAAGCAACAAGTAACTAAAGAGCAGCAGTAAAATAACAATAGCGAGACTATATACAGAGGGGTACC
Organism: Oncorhynchus gorbuscha; assembly: GCF_021184085.1. NCBI lineage: Eukaryota > Metazoa > Chordata > Actinopteri > Salmoniformes > Salmonidae > Oncorhynchus > Oncorhynchus gorbuscha. The sequence goes on along the minus strand of NC_060179.1, from coordinate 23,055,842 downwards.
GATACAGAGTCAATGTGCTGGGGCACCGGTTAGCTGAGGTAGTATGTACATGAAGGTAGAGTTATTAAAGTAACTATACATAGATGGCAACAGAGAGTAGCAGTGGTTTAAAGAGGTGGGGGGGGGCAATGCAAATAGACTAGATGTTCAGGAGTCTTATGGCTTGGGGGTAGAAGCTGTTTAGAAGTCTCTTGGACCTAGACTTGATGCTCCGGTATCGCTTACCGTTCGGTAGCAGAGAGAACAGTCTATGACTAGGGTGGCTGGAGTCTTTGACAATTTGTAGGGCCTTCCTCTGACACCGCCTGGTATAGAGGTCCTGGATGGCAGGAAGCTTGGCCCCAGTGATGTACTGGGCCGTTCCCACTACCTTCTAGAGTGCCTTGTGGTTGACGGCAAAGCAGTTGCCATACCAGGCAGTGATGCAACCAGTCAGGATGCTCTCGATGGTGCAGCTGTAGAACCTTTTGCGGATTTGAGGACCCATGCCAAATCTCCTGAGGGGGAATAGGTTTTGCTGTGCCCTCTTCATGACTGTCTTGGTGTGCTTGGACCATGTTAGTTTGTTGGTGATGTGGACAGTAAGGAACTTGAAGCTCTCAACCTGCTCCCTACAGCCCTGTCGATGAGAATGGGGGCGTGCTCGGTCCTTTTTTTCCTGTAGTCTGCTATCATCTTCTTTGTCTTGATTACGTTGGGGGAGAGGTTGATGTCCTGGCACACACTGCCAGGTCTCTGACCACTTCCCTACAGCCTGTCTCGTCGTTGTCGGTAATCAGGCCTACCACTGTTGTGTCATCTGCAAATTTAATGATCGCGTTGGAGTCGTGCCTGGACGAGCAGTCATGAGTGAACAGAAGGGGTACAGGAGGGGACTGAGCATGCACCCCTGAGGGGCCCCTGTGTTGAGGATCAGCATGGCGGATGTGTTGTTACCTAACCTTACCACCTGGGGGCGGCCCATCAGGAAGTCCAGTGTCCAGTTGCAGAGGGAGGTGTTTAGTCCCAGGGTCCTTAGCTTATTAATGAGCTTTGAGGGCACTATGGTGTTGAACACTGAGCTGTAGTCAATTAATAGCATTCTCACATAGGTGTTCCTTTGTCCAGGTGGGAAAGTGCAGTGGAGTGCAATAGAGATTGCATCATTTGTGGATCTGTTGGGGTGGTATGCAAACTGGAGTGGGTCTAGGGTTTCTGGGATGATGGTGTTGATGTGAGCCATGACCAGCCTTTCAAAGCACTTCATAGCTACAGACGTGAGTGCTACGGGTCGGGTTGGTAGTCATTTAGGCAGGTTACCTTAGTGTTCTTGGGCACAGGCACTATGGTGGTCTGCTTAAAACATGTTGGTATTACAGACTCGGACAGGGAGAGGTTGAACATTTCAGTGAATACACTTGCCAGTTAGTCAGCGCGAGTTCGCAGTACACGTCCTGGTAATCCGTCTGGCCCTGTGGCCTTGTGAATGTTGACCTGTTTAAAGGTCTTACTCACATCAGCTGCGGAGAGCGTGATCACACAGTCTTCCAGAGCAGCTGGTGGTCTCATGCATGTTTCACTGTTATTTGCCTCAAAGCGAGTATAGAAAGCTTAGCTCATCTGGTAGGCTCATGTCACTGGGCAGCTCTTGCCTGTGCTTCCCTTTGTAGTCGGTAATGGTTTGCAAGCCCTGCCACATCCGATGAGCGTCAGAGCCGGTGTAGTATGATTTGATCTTAGTCCTGTATTGATTCTTTGCCTGATTGATGGGTTGTCAGAGGGCATAGCTGGATTTCTTATAAGCTTCTGGGTTAGAGTCCCACTCCTTGAAAGCGACAGCTCTTCCTTTAGCTCAGTGCGGATGCTGCCTGTAATCCATAGCTTCTGGTTGGGGTATGTACGTACGGTCACTGTGCAGACGACGTCATTGATGCACTTATTAATGAAGCCAATGACTGATGTGGTGTACTCTTCAATGCCATCGGAAGAATCCCGGAACATATTCCAGTCTGTGCTAGCAAAACAGTCCTGTAGCTTAGCATCTGCTTCATCTGACCACTTTTTTATTGATCTAGTCACTGGTACTTCCTGCTTTTATGTTTGCTTGTAAGCAGGAATCAGGAGGATAGAATTATGGTCAGATTTGCCAAATGGAGGGCGAGGGGGAGCTTTGTATGCCTCTCTGTGTGTAGAATATAGGTGGACCAGAATTATTTTTCCTCTGGTTGTACATTTAACATGCTGATAGAAATTTGGTAAAACGGATTTAAGTTTCCCTGCATTAAAGTCCCCGGCTGCTAGGAATGCCGCCACTGGGTGAGCGTTTTCTTGTTTGCTTATGGTGGAATACAGCTCATTCAATGCTGTCTTAGTGCCAGCCTCTGACTGTGGTGGTATGTAAACAGCTACAAAGAATACAGATGAAAACTCTCTCTGTAGGTAGTGTGGTCTACAGCTTATCATGAGATCATCTACTTCAGGTGAGCAATAGCTCGAGACTTCCTTAGATATCATGCACCAGCTGTTATTTACAAAAATACATAGTCCGCCGCCGCTTGTCTTACCAGACGCTTGTCTTACCAGACGCTTGTCTTACCAGACGCTTGTCTTACCAGACGCTTGTCTTACCAGACGCCACTGAAGTTATTTTCTGTCATAAGAGACGGTAGCGGCAACATTATGTATAAAATAAGTAAAAAAATAAGTTACAAACAACGCAAATAAACAAACAAAAGCACAATCGGTTGGGGCACGTAAAACATCTGCCTTCTTCTCCGGCGACATTTTAGCTCACACTCAAAGTCCATGGGATAAATAGCTTTAGGCGTGTGTCAGTTGTAGCGTGGTTAACACCTAGACAGTATAAACATTCTGAATGATCTTGCAGTGTGTGCTTCCTTTACTGCATTGTGTGAAAATAGATTGAATTGGGGCCTTTCTCAAGAGTGTTTGCCTACACTCTACAACCTAAGTGTGGAAGTTTATGACTCTTACCTGTTGTTGGTCTGTTTGGTGGAAAGGCTCTCTACTGAGAATGAAATAGACAAATACAAAGACCAATATCAGTCAACTGACCAGCTGTATATTTGCTGATTGATGCAATCATAGCAGTTAGGTCCTTTAATTATTATCTTCTTCTGCAGACTGCCTCTATGTGCTTACCTTCATGTGTTTGGTGACTTGTCTCGCTTCAGGCCTGTATCCATCTTTATAAAGAGTGTTGTTCAGCCCTACATGGAGAGCCCATAAAAATTGTGTCATTATTCCTTCCCTTTATCTTTGAGGACAAATATAAACCTGTGAAATTGTTATTGGATTCCTTCAACTGATCTTGAGGCACTTCAATGTGCTTGAATGTCTGGGCCTCACCATCTGACATTGTAATAGCTGCAGCCTTCTCACATTAATAATTCCAGGCCACAAATGGAAGGGGGAACTCCATTTACCTCATGAGTTGTTAAAAACTTCACTAGGGTATTCGGAATTTTGGATGAAGAGCGTGCCCGAATTAAACTGCCGGCTACTCAGGAGCAGAAGCTAGGATATGCATATAATTAGTCGATTTGGATAGAAAACACTCCAACACTGTTAAAATCATGTCTGTGAGTATAACAGAACTGATATGGCAGGCGAAAACCAGAGGAAAATCCAACCCGGAAGTACTATTATTTTGAAAGGCTGTTTTTCCATTGAAAGCCTATCCACCATACAAAGACTTAGGACCCAGTTCACGAGCTCTATGGCTTCTTCTACATGTGGCCAGTCTTTGGGCATTGTTTCAGGCTTTTACTCTGAAAAATTAGGGAGAAACAGCACTTTCAATGAGAGGCCAGTGGAATTCCAGACATCAGCCTTGAGCCTGATCGGGAAAGCAACTTTCTTGTATCTCCTTTCCTATTGACGAATCTTTTGTTGAAATATTATTGATTATTTATGACAAAAACAACTGGAGGATTGATTTTAAACATTGTTTGGCATGTTTCTACTAACTTTTATTGTACTTTTAAAAAACTTTTCGTCTGGACTTGCACGTGCCTTGTGCATTCGGATTACTGGACAAAACGTGCGAACAAAAAATAGGTTTTTGGTCATAAAGAGGGACATTAGAGAACAAAACAAACATTTATTGTCTAACATGGAGACCTGGGAGTGCCACCAGATGAAGATGATCAAAGGTAAGTGATCAATTTTAATGTTATTTCTGACTTTTATGAGCCCTCTCCTTGGCTGGAAAATGGCTGTATTTGTTTATGTATCTAGGCGTTGACCTAACATAATCGTAAAGTGTGCTTTCACCATAAAGCCTTTTTGAAATCTGACACAGCGGCTGCATTAAGGAGAAGTTTATCTTTATCCGTATGTTTAAAACTTGTATCTTTTATCAATGTTTATGATGAGTATTTCTGTTATTTGATGTCGCTCTCTGCACTTTCACCGGATGTTTGTTTGAGACAATGCATTTCTGAACATAACGCGCCAATGTAAACTGAGAATTTTGGATATAAATATGAACTTTATCGAACAAAACATACATGTATTGTGTAACATGAAGTCCCATGAGTGTCATCTAATGAATATCATCAAAGGTTAGTGATTAATTTAATCGCTATTTCTGACTTTTGTGAGCCCTCTCTTTGGCTGGAAAATGGCTGTATGGTTTTCTGTGACTAGGTGCTGACCTAACATAATCGCATGGTGTGCTTTCGCAGTAAAGCCTTTTTGAAATCGGACACTGTGGTTGGATTTACAAGAAGTGTCTCTTTAAAACTGTGTATAATACTTGTATGTTGAATTTGGCACTCTGCAATTTCACTGGCTGTTGTCGAGGTGGGACGCTCTGTACCAGAGAGGTTTTAACACAACTTTCACCCAGGTGCGTCATACCTGAGTTGGAAACAGAAGATAATGTTTATTTGACACATTATTAATTGAAAGATATGCAATTTTAATATCAGTGCTCAAAAAAAGGGTACCTAACATTTATATGTGTCCAACATGTCAGATACCGGTAACACTTTCAAAGACAATATGCTATTGAAACCTTGGTGAATAGCCTTTTGTTTTTTCCCCTGCCATTTATTAGCGTCCTATGTGTAAAGTTTGCATCAACTCAGTCTTAGTATATTGTATACACAAACACATGCTTTAGCCCCTGTGTATTTCTCAATTAGACTGAGTGAATATCTGAGAAGGTGCTGAGACAAGGGGCATGAGGTCTTGGATTTGTAAGTGTCACACTGTTAAAGATCAAGATAGCTGTCAGGTCATCGTTTGTACAGTGTGGAGGAAGTGTGAAGCTGTTAACAAGGTGATGATGTACTGGTGACATAGCTGTAAAGGGTGTTACATCCTTCAAGTCCTGTGCATATGACCCCTGTATAGTATAATGCATGTTGGAGCCCTTTTGACTCTTACAACTTCACACCCTGGCCCTCGCTTCAGCCTTGAGGTACTGCAATTAGCTTCCACAGCTGAACATACCATCCCCTGCCCTTCAATGACTCGCTAAGGATCCCATTCCCAGCTGCCGTGTGTCATGCTTGATGTACTTCAACACATGGATTCACCTTTACCTAATCTTCTGTTGTCATTTGTCTCCATATATTGACAGACTGCCAGGCCATCTCTACTGCTCCCCCAGGCTAAGACCATCTCTTCCCTCACCAAGGCACGTGGGCTCCCTGACAGGGGGTGAAAGAAAGATATAGGTTAGTGATGCAGGAGTAGCCTCCACAAATCTTCCAATAGCAACAGAATCACCACTGACCAAGGTAAGTCATAATGACATTATCTGTAAGTCCTATCGGACTGTCCGCATGCAGTACTCAATGTACAGGTGCAGGGATATTATATTTTAAGAAATGTATGTATTAAAAAGCTGCAGCCTTCTCACATAAATCATTAATGGCCATGAAAGAACACATACCTTCCTCAAGCAACTCATGTTAAGATTTTAACAAAAGGGGACTCTACCAAGGGCGTCATGGAAAAATACAATATATTGTTTATTTTACACATAATTAAGTAACATTTATCGAATTTACAATCAGTTTCTCCTTTAAAATAATAGGTGCATTACTCCTCTGCTTTTACCATGGCAGATGTCATTCACCTTCAAAGACAATATCCCAATTGAAACCTTGGTAAATAATATTTTCTATAGTTTTCTATTGTGATTTATTAGGATCCTATGTTTAGTGTAGGCATTAACTCGGTCTTAAGCCCTGGTTACAACACTGTATTATTTTAATAGGATCCTATGTTTAGTGTATGCATTAACTCAGTCTTAAGCCCTGGTTACAACACTGTATTATTTTAATAGGATCCTATGTTTAGTGTATGCATTAACTCAGTCTTAAGCCCTGGTTACAACACTGTATTATTTTAATAGGATCCTATGTTTAGTGTATGCATTAACTCAGTCTTAAGCCCTGCTTACAACACTGTATTATTTTAATAGGATCTTATGTTTAGTGTATGCATTAACTCAGTCTTAAGCCCTGGTTACAACACTGCATTATTTTAATAGGATCCTATGTTTAGTGTATGCATTAACTCAGTCTTAAGCCCTGGTTACAACACTGTATTATTTTAATAGGATCCTATGTTTAGTGTATGCATTAACTCAGTCTTAAGCCCTGCTTACAACACTGTATTATTTTAATAGGATCCTATGTTTAGTGTATGCATTAACTCAGTCTTAAGCCCTGCTTACAACACTGTATTATTTTAATAGGATCCTATGTTTAGTGTATGCATTAACTCAGTCTTAAGCCCTGGTTACAACACTGTATTATTTTAATACGATCCTATGTTTAGTGTATGCATTAACTCAGTCTTAAGCCCTGCTTACAACACTGTATTATTTTAATAGGATCCTATGTTTAGTGTATGCATTAACTCAGTCTTAAGCCCTGCTTACAACACTGTATTATTTTAATAGGATCCTATGTTTTGTGTATGCATTAACTCAGTCTTAAGCCCTGCTTACAACACTGTATTATTTTAATAGGATCCTATGTTTAGTGTATGCATTAACTCAGTCTTAAGCCCTGGTTACAACACTACTATTTTAATAGGATCCCCGTTAGCTGTTGTGATAGTTAGGGTTCGATGATCAATAGACGGGTTGCGAACTGAGTGTGGTCAGATATCACTGGATAATATAATAACTTATTTTATAATGTATTAAAAATGAAGAATGTAATAAAAAGCCAGTTAATGTAAAACAAATGTTGAACTGATATGTTACTGTGTCCCAGATAATGTAATAGGTTATTGCATTATCCGGTGGTCATTACAATATCAGGTGAGCAACAAATGTTTTGACCTGCTTGATACAAGGTCTCTGGCAAGGTTATTATTCAGAAATAGTTTTTGGGGGATCTCAGTTGATGACTACCCAGATTAGTGCAACAGACGTTGTGTCTGAGACACGTTGGCTGTAGGAAGAGACTAGTGAAAGTGTGAAGCTGTCTACAAGGTGTTAATGTAGTGGTTGACATGGCTGGAAAGAAAGTTACCTCCTTCAAGATCTGTGTGTGCAGGACCTGTGTGTGCAAGTGCCCTGTATTGTCTACTGTAATCCCCTTTGACTCATACAACTCCACACCTTGTGCCTCGCTTCAGCCTTGAGGTTCTGTAATTAGCTTCCAGAGCTAAACATACCAGTCTGTGTACCTCAATGTGTCCCAATCCCTCCCATTCCCAGCTGTCGTTTGGGTAGGGAGGGTGCATTTGAGACTTGCTTGATGCACTTGAACAAATGTTCACTTGGGGCTGAAGATCTGCCCTATATCGCAATGTTCCCTCGTTCTTGGTTGAAGGGATGGTTCAACTAAATTACTAAATTACATATTGGTTTCATTATCCAGTAAGCAGTCTATGGACTAGGTAAGACAGCAATCCATGCTTTGGTTTTGTTAATCTGGCCACTGTCTACAAATGCAGATTGGAAAAAAAAGCAGAATTTCTAAAATACTATTCAACATGCAGTATTGCTTTCCAGAATCTTAGATCATTCCTCAGATATCATATAAAGATTGCTTTACTACATGTACATCAAGCTAATTTTCCATCAGCACAGAATCAGCACTGACAAAAGTAAGTCATAATGACATTATCTTTAACTCCTATCGAACTGTCAGCATGCAGTATTCAATGTGCAAGGGATACTGTGTTTTTGACAGAGAAAATTGGATATTAACTCAGGCTTCAGATGTAATAATAAAAGTAAAACAAGTTTTTTTTTAAGTAGTATAATTATAAACAAAAGCAGTACATTTCCTTAAGTGATTGAATTATACTTCAAATAAATTATTTGGGTACTTTTTTGGTTTAAATTTGCCCAAGTCACATTTATAATTTTTAATATAATTTATAATATAGCTTCCACAAAATAATGCAATTAAATTATTTATTTTTATAATTAAATATCTGTTTTTATTTAGTTTTTATTTCACCTTTATTTAACCAGGTAGTCCAGTTGAGAACAAGTTCTCATTTACAACTGCGACCTGGCCAAGATAAAGCAAAGCAGTGTGACACAAACAACACAGAGTTACACATGGAATAAACAAACGATCAGTCAATAGACACAATAACACAATAGAAAAATCTATTTACAGTGTGTGCAAATGTAGTAAGATTAGGGAGGTAAGGCAATAAATAGGCCATAGTGGCGAAATAATTACAATTTAGCAATTAAACACTGGAGTGATAGAAGATGAATGTGCAGAAGATGAATGTGCAAAAAGAGATACTGGGGTGCAAAGGAGCAACAAAATAAAAATAACAGTATGGGGGTGAGGTAGTTGGGTGGGCTATTTACAGATGGACTGTGTAAATGTGCAATGATCAGAAAGCTGCTCTGACAGCTGATGCTTAAAGTTAGTGAGGGAGATATAAGTCTCCAGCTTCAGTGATTTTAGCAATTTGTTCCAGTCATTGGCAGCAGAGAACTGGAAGGAAAGGCGGCCAAATGAGGAGTTGGCTTTGGGGTTGACCAGAGAAATATATCTGCTGGAGCGCGAGCTACAGGTGGGTGCTGCTATAGTGACCAGTGAGCTGAGATAAGGTGGGGCTTCACCTAGCAAAGACTTATAGATGACCTGGAGCCAGTGGGTTTGGCGACGAATATGAAGCAAGGGCCAGCCAACGAGAGCATACAGGTCGCAGTGGTGGGTAGTATATGGGGCTTTGGTGACAAAACAAATGGCACTGTGATAAACTAAATCCAATTTGCTGAGTAGAGTGTTGGAGGCTATTTTGTAAAGGACATCGCCGAAGTCAAGGATTGGCAGGATAGTCTGTTTATGTTCGGCAGCACGAATGAAGGATGCTTTGTTGCGAAATAGGAAGCAGATTCTAGATTTAATTTTGGATTCGAAATGCTTAATGTGAGTCTGGAAGGAGAGTTTACAGTCTAACCAGCCCTAGGTATTTGTAGTTGTCCACATATTCTAAGTCAGAACCGTCCAGAGTAGTGATAAGTGGTAGCATATAACACTAATAATAACAATAATAATGTACTGTGTCTCTGGTTAAACATCTCAACACCATACACAGAGACCTGCACCAACTTATAACAAGTAAAAACAGACATTTAGGGCTCTATTCAATCAGATCCACTTTAGCCGACATCCACATAGCTGTTTTTCTTCCGTGTCGGAGGTGGAACTGCATTGGAGCTGTCAAATCCACAAGTGGCTTTTGGCATTATGAACAAAGCAGACATTGCCTTTGGCTGCTCTAAGAGTTGTATTAAGAGAAATCCCATGCAGCCTGGTTTACAAGTTCAAACACTGGAATGTGAGATGTAATCTACACCTCGATTAGGCTGATATGAATCCTCATTATCTCATTTAAGGATTTTCATATTGAGTGTCATTATTTATAATAAGAATCAAAATGTGCTTCTCTGCATCGCTGCTAAAATCTGGGTAAAATATAAATAAGAAAATAAGGAATGTGAGCCTTATTCATTACATGTAGATATTGCTTGCTAAAGTCTACCAAACTTCCCAGCAGTTAGACAAGCTAGCTATGCAAACTTGATTGATAGCCTGAAATGGCTTCTGGGTCGCTAGTTATGAGTTTGGGGACCTACAGTATCTGGGCTGGCTAAAGCCAACTTCATAAAATTACTATGTATTACAGCGAAACAACAACATAAAAAAGATGAACAGGGCAGCTCTGAGGGTGACATTCCCCCGTGCCCCCTATGTGCATTGTCACGCCCTGATCTCCGTCTCCTCCCTCCAGGTGCTCCCTCCTGTAAAGCGCTTCCAGAGTCGCCCTCCTGTCCAGCACTTCCAGAGCCTCCCTCCTGTCCGGAGCTGCCAGAGCCGCCAGTCAGTCAGGAAGTGCAGGTGCCGTCCGTCAGTCAGGAGCTGCCGGAGCCGCCCGTCAGTCAGGAGCTGCCGGAGCCGCCCGTCAGTCAGGAGCTGCCGGAGCCGCCCGTCAGTCAGGAGCTGCCGGAGCCGCCCGTCAGTCAGGAGCTGCCGGAGCCGCCCGTCAGTCAGGAGCTGCCGGAGTCGCCCGTCAGTCAGGAGCTGCCGGAGTCGCCCGTCAGTCAGGAGCTGCCGGAGCCGCCCGTCAGTCAGGAGCTGCCGGAGTTGCCCGTCAGTCAGGAGCTTCCGTAGCCGCCCGTAAGTCAGGAGCTGCCGTAGCCGCCCGTCAGTCAGGAGCTGCCGGAGCCGCCCGTCAGTCAGGAGCTGCCGGAGCCGCCCGTCAGTCAGGAGCTGCCGGAGCCGCCCGTCAGTCAGGAGTTGCCGGAGTCGCCCGTCAGTCAGGAGCTGCCGGAGCCGCCCTTCACTCCGGCGCATCTCCGGAGCTGCCGGAGTCGCCCTGCGGGGTCCACGTCCCGTGCCAGATCCGCCACCGCGGACAGATGCTCACCCAGAACCTCCCCTATTAGTTCAGGTTTTGCGGCCAGAGTCCGCACCTTTGGGGATTGTCACGCCCTGACCCTAGATTGCTTTGTATGTTTCTATTTTTCATTTGGTCAGGGTGTGATGTGGGTGGGTATTCTATGTTGTATGTCTAGGTGTTGTGTTTCTATGTTTAGGCTTGGTATGGTTCCCAATCAGAGGCAGCTGGTTATCGTTGTCTCTGATTGAGAACCATACTTAGGCAACCTGTTTTCCCACTAAGGGTGCGGGTAGTTGTTTTCTGTCTCTGTGTCTGCACCAGACATTACTGTTTCATGTTGGTCTATTTTTGTTATTTTGGTCATAGTGTTCTGATTTAAAATAAATATACATCATGAACACGTACCACGCTGCACTTTGGTCCTCTTCACCTTCTTCAACCCACGACAGTCGTTACAGGCATGCCACCTCTGGTGACTACTACGGAATGTGCATAATTTCACAGTCATAGTAGTGTTATAATTTCACCCAGGTTGAACTAATATACTATTATCAGATTCCCCAAATATGGTTAGTTGGATTCCCAGGTATTCATAGGAAATGAGTGGGTGTCATGGTCGGTCTCAAAGACTGAGAAAATAGCCTTCATTTTACAGGACCTCACTTTAATGTTATCTCTATTTTTTGTTGTAGGACAGTCCATGAGTTCTGATAACTTACCAGAAGTGTCAGGAGAAGCCAGTACAGAGGTGGGTAATGGTACAGCTTGTTTTCTACCTTCCCCATGTGGACAATGTGGGAAGTACAGGGAGAACATTCTGAGTTAGCAGCCTAGGAGGTCACACACACTGGTTTCACCCGTACTGTAGACAGGGGAAAACAGAAGAAGTGTTAGCTCGTTGTTTCCTTGTAGTCTTTGTATTTTTAATTAAAGGTAAGCAAAATATTTTACTCCTTAGTGTGAAATAGATGTTCCTATATTTACCATCTGTAATAATATTTTGTTGATTAGTACAGTAATGTAATGAATGTTCTGTTGAATAAATATTGTGTTGATCAATAATGAGTAATGTCATTAATTGAATAAATGTCTAAGGCAGAACTGTTTCAGTAGCCTAAATGTATCGTTAATATTGTGCATTTTTTATTTTTGTATTTAACATTCGTGTGACCCACAAAATAATATCTTACTGTAATTTATACAGTAAGATATGTAGCCATGCTTGGTTAGTTGTCCATAATCTATGAGCTAATAATATTTATTATAACCCTACCATTAACATCGGCAAGCCTAAAATGGTCCGATTGACAAAACTTTGCCTTCATGTCATGCGAAATAGATATCAGGTGTTTGAAAGGTTTTGGCTGTTCTGAGACACTTGTTTCATGCTTTGACACTCTCCAGTGTTAGAGCTATGTACAGCAATATGACAAAACAAAAATGACTTCACTATAAGATTTCTGCAGTGACGCATGGGAGTGAAGTAGCTTAAGTTAATTACATTGACCTCTCAGACTGAAGTGTATCCCTTGCGAGCAGAACTTGTGCATTGCAGGTAGGAAAGCAAGCACAAATTCAAAGGACCAATGCAAATAGTAGAAGCTCACACAACCTTCAACACACAGTCCTCCGTAATTATTGGGACAGTGAAGCATTCTTTCTTCTTTTGGCTCTATTCTCCAATAGTTTGGATTTGAAATCAAACAATGACTATGAGGTTAAAGTGCACACTGTCAGATTTAATTTGAGGGTATATTCATACATATCAGAGAGAAAACATGAGAATTTACAGCACTTTTGTACAGTTGTCCCCATTTTAGGGCAACAAAAGTATTGGGACAAATTCACTTATGTGTATTAAAGTAGTAAAAATGTAAGTATTTGGTCCCATATTCAATGTCTACAGCAAGCTTGTGACTCTACAAACTTGTTGGATGCATTTGCTGTTTGTTTTGGTTGTTTTTCAGATAATTTTGTCCCCAATTGAAATGAATGGTAAATAATGTATTGTGTAATTTGAGTCACTTGTATTGTAAATAAGAATAGAATGTTTCTAAACACTTCTACATTACTGTGGATGTTACCATGGTTATGTATAATCCTGAATGAATTGTGAATAACAATGAGTGAGAAAGTTACAGATGCACATATATCATACCCTCAAGACATGCTAACCTGTCAGCATTACAATAACAGAGGTTAGCATTATATAACTTTCTCACTCATCATTATTCATGATACATTCAGGATTATCCGTCATCATGGTAGCATCCCCATTCATGTAGAAGTGTTTAGAAACATATTCTATTCTTATTTACAATAAAAGTGACCTCAAAATGACACAATACATGTTTGACCATTCATTTCTATTGGGCATAAAATAATCTGAAACACAACCAAAACAAACAGAAAATGCATACAACAATTTTGTAGAGCCACACGCTTGTTGTAGTCATTGCGTGCTATGAATAGGGGACCAAATTCTTAACTCTTCACTACTTTAATACATATATAAGTGAATTTGTCCCAATAATTTTGCTATGTACAAAAACTACTGTAATTTCTAAACGGTTCACCCAATATAGATGAAAGTACACTCAAATGAAGCTGATATTCTTCACTTTAACCTTGTATGATTTGAAGCATAGATTTGAAGTATAGAGCCAAAAGAAGAAAAAATGCTTCACTGTCCCAATAATTATGTACGGCACTGTATGTTCATGAATTTGACAGAATTGATTCATTCCCCAGCCACATCCCACAGCTGGTGGTGGTGCTGCAGTGCGCTTGTTAAGATTCAGCTTCAGCCTAGTAGGACTGTTGTATCAAAGCATCACGGCATTTTCAATTGATCTGTTTTTGATCATTGCCAGAAAAAATAATTACCTACAACCATTTACATGTTAGTAATAGAAACATGATCAAATCTCAGAGAGAAAACATCAAATGGGATATCAGAACCCTGAGCCTACCTTGTGCTGAGAACCCTGTTTGCTGTGGAGAAGTATTCTAATTTTCCGTAGAGGAGCCTGCTAATTATAGGACCTGATTCATGTGGGCAAAGACATTAATCAAACACTCCCATGAAAGTCCATAATTGCTCATAATATGGTAAATGGTAAATGCATGTAGAATCTGCTCCAATGTCATTTTATTTGACCATTATGTTAAACCTTTCCAAATGCAGGCTGTTCATCAGAAATGTGTGTTAGATAATAGCCTAATTGGTCAATGCAGCTTTTGTGTTTCACACTTGTTCACTCTTTTCACAATCAATAACCCAAGTTATAGAGGAATTATATTGAAAGAATTGTATTACTGTATTTATTTCCAGATCAGCTTTTACCTTGTCTGACCAAGTGGAGAGGTTTACTTTGTTAGTGGACACAACACAGACATTACATTTCTTTTTTAAAGACTGTCTACCCTCGACATTTTGAGGATCTATCTGTCACAAAGATTGTGGAAGTAAATAAGACATCCTAAATGCTGTACCATTGTGACTTAAATGTAAATGTAAATGTGAGTAGTGTAGTCCTATATTGTTTGTGCTTGTCCAATTCTTTGAAAGATATTAAGATTATTTGATTAGCTAACTCATTAGGGAAGGTATTTTGTAATTAATGTGGCGAGATTTTGTTACCTGAAGAATACAGAAATCCAACATGTCCCCAACAATGCTTTCCTTAGCAATCATATGATGGTAGATACTGTGCTCAGAGCTATGGTCTCTCTTTATAAAGAGCACTGGTGTCGATTTGAGTGTTGGTATCCCAGGCATCCCACTGCATCAGTTATTGCTGTTGACTTTATTCATTCTTGCTCACAATTGACAGAAAAACTGAAGAAATGCAGAATTGACATAATACAACATTTCATTGAAAACAGTGTGTGGCTAAATGTGAGATAAAAAGAATAATGAGGCCTAGCTGTTTCCATCTCTCAACTTGTTGGCTTGTGAGGTATAACCTCAGCTGGATCTTTCCACGAAATTAGTCCCTTTTACCCCCTTTTCTCCCCAATTTCATGGCATCCAATTTTAGTAATTACCATCTTGTCTCATCGCTACAACTCCCGTACGGGCTCGGGAGAGACGAAGGTCGAAAGCCATGCGTCCTCCGAAACAGAACCCCAACCAAGCCGTACTGCTCCTTAACACAGCACGCGGAAGCCAGCCACACCAATGTGTCGGAGGAAACACTGTGCACCTGGCGACCTTGGTTAGCGCGCACTGTGCCCGGCCCGCCACAGGAGTCGCTGGTGCGCGATCCCTACCGGCCAAGCCCTCCCTAACCCGGACGACGCTAAGACAATTGTGCGTCGTCCTACGGACCTCCCGGTCGCTGCGACAGAGCCTGGGCGCGAACCCAGAGTCTCTGGTGGCACAGCTAGCGCTGCGATCCAGTGCCCTAGACCACTGCGCCACCCGGGAGGCGTCCCTTTGATGTTTTAAGTAGAAATAGTGCACCAATATTGCATTTTAAAAGCCCTTTAATGTGACGTGCCCTTTAATATAGACCACATGTAAAATTCAATAAATCCAAATAAAGACTTGCTAAAGTGTAAAAAATCTGCATTTTGACATGTCCCTCTGTCTCTGTGAATTCCAGGAAGATTTTAACCAACTTAACCCCAAAATGTTCCATGTTTTCATCATCATTGTAAAGACTTTGTTATTTTGTTGCTTTGACAAATAATACAAAGATTATTATTGATTTCATGTGATTAGTGATTCATTTTAAGGATGAAAAAAACCTGTCCCTCATTTTAAGGTCAACTCTGTTATGTGAACTGAACAAATATTTTTTTCAAAATAAACTTTTAACTTCTAATAGTAAAATTCCTGTGTAAAAAAAGCCGAGGTGGTTCTACTCTTTTTGGCCATTTGCTGGTGTTTTATGGTGGAAAACGGAGTGGGTCGAGCATAACATGTCAACCCTGTTACCCAGAAATAGACAGTCTATAAAATAAATGTGTGTGAAGCTTACATTCAATTGCCCCTCCCTGTTGCAGCGACAAGCTTCCATTCCCACTGTCACAAAGGGATGTATGGCTGATTTAAGATGAAATCCTCAACCGTGTTATGTCAAGCTGTTGCAGTCAACCCTGTTGCTTTATTTGGAACTTAGGTTGATCAACCCTGTTACTTTATTTGGAACTTAGGTTGATCAACCCTGTTACTTTATTTGGCACTTAATAGGCACTTCCTATAGTATAGAAAATGTTTGGGGATTAGTTGAACATCTGCTCTTCATGACAGAATGTTAAAATTAGGTCACATCAAACGTTTTTTTCACCAAGTTACACTACGCAAATGGGACTCATTTCGTGGAAAGACCCAGGGGTATTGTTTACGCCACATTGTTTCCCTCCCTTTGTCCTTGAGTGCAAAAATAACCCAGTGGCATTCCTGCTGAGGGCCTTTGCTTGATTGAGTCGGACAGCTTGTGAAGTAGCGTACATTGTGGGTTCTATCAATACACATTGTGGAAATTCAGTTTTACAGCATGATTGACATTTTAAAGGCAATGTTTCCACTTTAGCGGAGACTGCATTCACGGTAAACTCTGCATATGTCGGCTCAATCGGAAATCACCTTCACATTTCTATCAGGGAATCTGTAACGCTTCGGATTGACTAGAGCCGCAGGTGCTATGAGCATTTGGTCACAAAAGAATCCTACCACCTGCCTAATTGTCAAGGTCATGGGCAGGAAATCATTTTTGAGAAGCATTCACTACAAGCTGGTGGGTATGACAAGTAGCTGAGGATGGGAACGTCAATGCTGATCTTGAATTAATTATCCAATGGACTCAAAATGGCAGTTATTTCGTCAGGATCATTTACATGCTTATGACAGCAATTACAATCCATTATAACCCCATCATACTGTATCATACTTGCAAGCGAGTTACCTCATTTTCATTTGATTTACAGTAGACTACATGTTGTATCTGTGTGTGAGGGTTGAGATTGCATTTCCTTCTTAAGTATGTATTACTTTTCCAATAAAATGAACAGTGCTGCAATTGTACATTTGAAATTTGTTTTCAAAATATATTGAGAGAAAAACGTATGTATTCCCTGAGCCTAGTTTACAGACAGTGTGATTGTGAGTGTTAGCATAACTAGTGAATATATTGACCTGGTACTTGACACCACCTACTTTTTCTGACTGCTCTATTTCTGTTCCATGATCCTGGTCATAACTACACAATCACCATCCTATTGCCAGTGAGCTAACATCAACCAACAGTCAAATGTCATGACTTCACAATCACCATCCTATTGCCAGTGAGCTAACATCAACCAACAGTCAAATGTCATGACTTCACAATCACCATCCTATTGCCAGGGAGCTAACATCAACCAACAGTCAAATGTCATGACTTCACAATCACCATCCTATTGCCAGGGAGCTAACATCAACCAACAGTCAAATGTCATGACTTCACAATCACCATCCTATTGCCAGGGAGCTAACATCAACCAACAGTCAAATGTCATGACTTCACAATCACCATCCTATTGCCAGTGAGCAAACATCAACCAACAGTCAAATGTCATGACTTCACAATCACCATCCTATTGCCAGGGAGCTAACATCAACCAACAGTCAAATGTCATGACTTCACAATCACCATCCTATTGCCAGGGAGCTAACATCAACCAACAGTCAAATGTCATGACTTCACAATCACCATCATATTGCCAGGGAGCTAACATCAACCAACAGTCAAATGTCATGACTTCACAATCACCATCCTATTGCCAGGGAGCTAACATCAACCAACAGTCAAATGTCATGACTTCACAATCACCATCCTATTGCCAGGGAGCTAACATCACAATCAGTCCATCCTATTGCCAGGGAGCTAACATCAACCAACAGTCAAATGTCATGACTTCACAATCACCATCCTATTGCCAGTGAGCTAACATCAACCAACAGTCAAATGTCATGACTTCACAATCACCATCCTATTGCCAGTGAGCTAACATCAACCAACAGTCAAATGTCATGACTTCACAATCACCATCCTATTGCCAGTGAGCTAACATCAACCAACAGTCAAATGTCATGACTTCACAATCACCATCCTATTGCCAGGGAGCTAACATCAACCAACAGTCAAATGTCATGACTCACAATCACCATCCTATTGCCAGTGAGCTAACATCAACCAACAGTCAAATGTCATGACTTCACAATCACCATCCTATTGCCAGTGAGCTAACATCAACCAACAGTCAAATGTCATGACTTCACAATCACCATCCTATTGCCAGGAGCTAACATCAACCAACAGTCAAATGTCATGACTTCACAATCACCATCCTATTGCCAGGAGCTAACATCAACCAACAGTCAAATGTCATGACTTCACAATCACCATCCTATTGCCAGTGAGCTAACATCAACCAACAGTCAAATGTCATGACTTCACAATCACCATCCTATTGCCAGTGAGCTAACATCAACCAACAGTCAAATGTCATGACTTCACAATCACCATCCTATTGCCAGGAGCTAACATCAACCAACAGTCAAATGTCATGACTACACAATCACCATCCTATTGCCAGTGAGCTAACATCAACCAACAGTCAAATGTGACTTCACAATCACCATCCTATTGCCAGGAGCTAACATCAACCAACAGTCAAATCATGACTTCACAATCACCATCCTATTGCCAGGGAGCTAACATCAACCAACAGTCAAATGTCATGACTTCACAATCACCATCCTATTGCCAGTGAGCTAACATCAACCAACAGTCAAATGTCATGACTTCACAATCACCATCCTATTGCCAGTGAGCTAACATCAACCAACAGTCAAATGTCATGACTTCACAATCACCATCCTATTGCCAGGAGCTAACATCAACCAACAGTCAAATGTCATGACTTCACAATCACCATCCTATTGCCAGTGAGCTAACATCAACCAACAGTCAAATGTCATGACTTCACAATCACCATCCTATTGCCAGGAGCTAACATCAACCAACAGTCAAATGTCATGACTTCACAATCACCATCCTATTGCCAGTGAGCTAACATCAACCAACAGTCAAATGTCATGACTTCACAATCACCATCCTATTGCCAGTGAGCTAACATCAACCAACAGTCAAATGTCATGACTTCACAATCACCATCCTATTGCCAGGGAGCTAACATCAACCAACAGTCAAATGTCATGACTTCACAATCACCATCCTATTGCCAGTGAGCTAACATCAACCAACAGTCAAATGTCATGACTTCACAATCACCATCCTATTGCCAGGGAGCTAACATCAACCAACAGTCAAATGTCATGACTTCACAATCACCATCCTATTGCCAGTGAGCAAACATCAACCAACAGTCAAATGTCATGACTTCACAATCACCATCCTATTGCCAGGGAGCTAACATCAACCAACAGTCAAATGTCATGACTTCACAATCACCATCCTATTGCCAGGGAGCTAACATCAACCAACAGTCAAATGTCATGACTTCACAATCACCATCCTATTGCCAGTGAGCTAACATCAACCAACAGTCAAATGTCATGACTTCACAATCACCATCCTATTGCCAGGGAGCTAACATCAACCAACAGTCAAATGTCATGACTTCACAATCACCATCCTATTGCCAGTGAGCTAACATCAACCAACAGTCAAATGTCATGACTTCACAATCACCATCCTATTGCCAAGGAGTCAAATGAAATACAACTGTATTTGTTTTGTCACATGTGATGAATACAATTATTATAATAAAAAGAGCAATAGTAACACAAGAGGTACTATAGATTGGGTACCAGTACCAGATCAATGTGCATGGAGGGATATGATGTATTTGAGGTAGATATGTGCATGAAGGAAGGGTAAAGTGACTAGGTATCAGGATAGATATTATATATGTTTTATGTCATTTTACACGTGTGTGTGTTGTGTCGGTATGCATGTATAGTGTGTTTGTGTTGTGTCGGTATGTTGTGTGTGTGTGTGCGTATGTATGTAATGCATGTGAATGTGTGTGGGTTTTGTGTGAGAGTGTCAGTGTAGTGTTAGTGTGTATATAATGTGTATATAAAGTGCATTTGGAAAGTATTCAGACCCCTTGACTTTTTCAACATTTTGTTACATTACAGTATCATTCTACAATTGATTACATTGTTTTTTCCCCTCATCAATCTACACACAATACCCCATAATGACAAAGCAAAAACAGGATTTTAAAAATGTTTGCAAATTTATACAAAAATAAAAAACGTAAATATCACATTTACATAAGTATTCAGACCCCTTACTGCTCTGGAGCAGGTTTTCATCAAGGATCTCTCTGTACTTTGCTCCATTCATCTTTCCCTCGATCCTGGCTAGTCTGCCAGTCCCTGCCGCTGATAAACATCCCCACAGCATGATGCTATCACAACAATGCTTCACCGTAGGGATGGTGCCAGGTTTCCTCCAGGCGTGACACTTGGCATTTAGGCCAGAAAATTAAATCTTGGTTTCATCAGACCAGAGAATCTTGTTTCTTATGGTCTAAGTCCTTTAGGTGCCTTTTTGCACGCCCAATTTTTCAGTTTTTGATTTGTTAAAAAAGTTTGAAATATCCAATAAATGTCGTTCCACTTCATGATTGTGTCCCACTTGTTGTTGATTCGTCACAAAGAAATACAGTTTTATATCTTTATGTTTGAAGCCTGAAATGTGGCAAAAGTTCGCAAAGTTCAAGGGGGCCGAATACTTTTGCAAGGCACTGTACATAAGGTAAAAAAAAGCATTACCTTAGATTTATTGCGGTTTAACAGAATTAATGAACAGGTTATGGGTTAAAATAGAATTGAGATGAAATATAGAACAGGGAAAGAAATGACTTTTTTCCTACATATACACTACCGTTCAAAGGCCAGCATCCCGGAGTCGACTCTCCACTGTTGATGTTGAGACTGGTGTTTTGCGGGTACTATTTAATGAAGCTGCCAGTTGAGGACTTGTGAGGCATCTGACACTCTAATGTACTTGTCCTCTTGCTCAGTTGTGCTCCGGGGCCTCCCACTACTCCTTCTATTCTGGTTGTAGCCAGTTTGCACTGTTCTGTGAAGGGAGTAGTACACAGTGTTGTACGAGATCTTCAGTTTCTTGGCAATTTCTTGCATGGCATAGCCTTAATTTCTCAGAACAAGAGTAGACTGACGAATTTCAGAAGAAAGTTCTTTGTTTTTGGCCATTTTGAGCCTGTAATCGAACCCACAAATTTTTTGTAACGTTTTTATTTCACCTTTATTTAATAAGGTAGGCTAGTTGAGAACAAGTTCTCATTTACAACTGCGACCTGGCAAAGATAAAACAAAGCAGTGCGACACAAACAACACAGAGTTACACATGGAGTAAACAAACATACAGTCTATAACACAATAGAGAAAAAGTCTATATACAGTGTGTGCAAATGAGGCAAGGGAGGTAAGGCAATAAATAGGCCACAGTGGCGAAATAATTACAATTTAGCAATTAAACACTGGAGTAATAGATGTGCAGAAGATGAATGTGCAAGTAGAGACTGTCACACCCTGACCATAGAGAGCCCTTGGTTCTCTATGGTGTAGTAGATCAGGGCGTGACTATGGGGTGTTCTAGTTCAATGTTGGTGTTTTGTATGGTTTCCAATTAGAGGCAGCTGGTTGCCTCTAATTGGGGATCATATTTAGGTAGCCATTTTTCCCACCTGTGTTTGTGGGATATTGTTTTGTGTTTGTGCATGTGCACCACTACTTTCACGTTTCGTTGTTGGTTTATTAGTTTCGAAGTTTCACCGAAATAAAGATGTGGAACTCTACACACGCTGTGCCTTGGTCCGTCTCTCATAATGATCATGACAGAGATGCTGGGGTACAAAGGAGCAAAGAAAAATGAATAACAGTATGGGGATGAGGTAGTTGGATGGGCTATTTACGGATGGGCTATGTACAGGTGCAGTGATCTGTGAGCTGCTCTGACAGCTGGTGCTTAAAGTTAGTGAGGGAGATATGGGTCTCCAGCTTCAGTGATTGTAGCCATTTGTTCCAGTCATTGGCAGCAGAGAACTAGAAGGAAAGACATCCAAATGAGGAATTGGCTTTGGGGGTGACCAGGGAAATATACCTGCTGGAGCGCGAGCTACGGGTGTGTGCTGCTATGGTGTCCAGTGAGCTGAGATAAGGCAGGACTTCAACCTGGCAAAGACTTATAGATGACCTGGAGCCAGTGGGTTTGGCAACGAATATTAAGCGAGGGCCAGCCAACGAGAGCCTACAGGTTGCAGTGGTGGGTAGTATATGGGGCTTTCGTGACGAAACGGATGGCACTGTGATAGACTACATCCAATTTGCTGAGTAGAGTGTTGGATGCTATTTTGTAAAGGACATCGCCGAAATCAAGGATCGGCAGGATAGTCAGTTTTACGAGGGTATGTTTGGCAGCATGAGTGAAGGATGCTTTGTTATGAAATAGGATGCCGATTCTAGATTTAATTTTGGATTGGAGATGCTTAATGTGAGTCTGGAAGGAGAGTTTACAGTCTAACCAGACACCTAGGTATTTGTAGTTGTCCACATATTCTTAGTCAGAACTGTCCAGAGTAGTGATGCTGGATGGGTGGGCAAGTGCGGGCAGCGATCGGTTGAAGAGCATGCATTTAGTTTAACTTGCATTTAAGAGCAGATGGAGGCCACGGAAGGAGAGTTGTATGGCATTGAAGCTCGTCTGGAGGTTAGTTAACACAGTGTCCAAAGAAGGGCCAGAAGTATACAGAATGGTGTCGTATGCGTAGAGGTGGATCAGAGAATCACCAGCAGCAAGAGCAACATCATTGATGTATACAGAGAAAAGAGTCGGCCCGAGAATTGAACCATGTGGCACCCCCATAGAGACTGCCAGAGGGCCGGACAACAGGACCTCCGATTTGACACACTGAACTCTGTCTGAGAAGTAGTTGGTGAACCAGGCGAGGCAGCCATTTGACAAACCAAGGCTGTTGAGTCTGCCGATAAGAATGTGGTGATTGACAGAGTTGAAAGCCTTGGCCAAGTCGATGAAAACAGCTGCACAGTATTGTCTCTTGTCGATGTCGGTTATGATATCCTTTAGGACCTTGATTGTGGCTGAGGTGCACCTATGACCAGCTCGGAAACCAGATTGCATAGCGGAGAAGGTACGGTGGGATTCGAAATTGTCGGTGATCTGCCTTAGAAAGGCAGGGTAGGATAGATATAGGTCTGTAGCAGTTTGGGTCTAGAGTGTCTCCCCCTTTGAAGAGGGGGTTGTCCCCGGCAGCTTTCCAATCTTTGGGGATCTCAGACGTTACAAAAGATAGGTTGAACAGGCTAGTAATAGGGTTTGCAACAATTTCGGCTGATAATTTTTAGAAAGAGAGGGTCCAGATTGTCTAGCCCTGCTGATTTGTAGGGGTCCAGATTTTGCAGCTCTTTCAGATCATCAGCTATCTCGATTTGGGTAAAGAAGAAATGGGGGAGGCTTGGGCAAGTTGCTGTGGGGGGTGGATGGCTGTTGACCAGGGTAGGGGTGGCCAGGTGGAAAGCATGGCCAGCCATAGAGAAATGCTTATTGAAATTCTCAATTTTTGTGGATTTATCGATGGTGACAGTGTTTCCTATCCTCAATGCACTGGGCAGCTGGGAGGAGTTGCTCTTATTTACATGGACTTTACATTGTCCCAGAATTTTGGGAGTTTGTGCTGCAGGATGCAAATTTCTGTTTGAAAAAGCTAGACTTTTCTTTCCTAACTGCCTGTGTATATTGGTTCCTAACTTCCTTGAAAAGTTGCATATCGCGGGGGCTATTTGATGCTAATGCCATGTGCCACAGGATGGTTTTGTGTTGGTCAAGGGCAGTCAGCTCTGGAGTGAACCACGAGCTCTATCTGTTCCTGGTTTAACATTTTTTGAATGGGGCATGCTTATTTAAGATTGTGAGGAAAGCACTTTAAAAGAATAACCAGGCATCTTCTACTGACAGAATGAGGTCAATATCCTTCCAGGATACCCAGCAAGGTCGATTAGAAAGGCCTGCTTGCTGAAGTGTTTTATGGAGAGTTTGACAGTGATGAGGGGTGGACGTTTGACCGAAGACCCATTACGTACCCAAGTAATGAGGCAGTGATCACTGAGATCCTGGTTGAAGACAGCAGAGGTGTATTTGGAGGGCAGGTTGGTTAGGATGATATCTATGAGGGTGCCTGAGTTTACAGATTTGGGGTTGTACCTGGTAGGTTCATTGATCATTTGTGTGAGATTGAGGGCATCAAGCTTAGATTGTAGGATGTCCGGGGTGTTAAGCATGTCCCAGTTTAGGTCACCTAACAGCACAGGCTCTGAAGATAGATGGGGGGGCAATCAATTCACATATGGTGTTCAGGACACCGCTGGGGGCAGAAGGTGACAATGAGAGACTTGTTTCTGGAAAGGTGGAATTTTAAAAGTAGAAGCTCAAGTTGTTTGGGCACAAATGCTCATGTTCCAGATACTCAACTAGTCGAAAGACGGACAGTTTTATTGCTTCTTTAATCAGACAACGGTTTTTAGCTGTGCTAACATAATTGTAAAAGGGTTTTCTAATGAACAATTAGCCTTTTAAAATGATAAACTTGGATTAGCTAACACAACGTGCCATTGGAACACAGGAGTGATGGTTGCTGATAATGGGGCTCTGTACGCCTATGTAGATATTCCATAAAAAATCTGCCGTTTCTTGCTACAATAGTCATTTACAACATTAACAATGTCTACACTGTATTTCTGATCAATTTTATGTTATTTTAATGGGGGAAAAATGTGCTTTTCCTTAAAAAACAAGGAAATGTCTAAGTGACCGCAAACTTTAAAACGGTAGTGTACATACAACATTCCTTACACCCAGACACCCAGTAACAGTTAACAATATATCTACAGTGAGACAAAGAAAAGCATGCTGTCTATGTTTGCAATTACAACACAATATGAGCCCCATACACTCTTAGAAAATAAGGTGGTAACTAGAACCATAAATGGTTCTTCAATTGTCCCCATAAGAGAACCCTCTGAAAATAATTATGTTGGTTCCATGTAGAATCCTTTCACTAATACAAGGTTTAACATGGAACTGTTTCACCACTAAAGTTTTTTAAGTAGAATATTGTTCAGCACAAAGGGCTTCTTTCTACCTGGAATCAAAAAGGGTTCTCCTATGGGAACAAACGAAGAACCCTTTTTTTCTAAGTGTGTGTTACAGGAATGACTCCATATGAAAGACACAGATGCTGAAACACTGACCTTTCCATTCTGTCTCTGTCCTCACAGTGTTCCCATGGTAGTAGAGCCCAGACGAGTCAGCAGGAGTTCCACACAACAGGTTACGGGATCATGTTTACATTTCAGCTAGTATTACTACAAATAAAGAAACGCGAACTGGGAAGTTCTCTTGTTGAAGTAGCTTTAGGTTACCTTGTATAAACCATAGAGCCTGATCCATATGTTTTGTCAGGGCTTTCTCTGGCGTTGGGTGACCTCTGCAAAGGAAGGGAGATAAGGGCAAATAATGAGACAGTGATGAAGGTGAAAGGATAGGCCCATGCAATGGGGCAGGCAAGACATGCTAACATCAGATCCAGAGGAGGCTGTTAGATGGGACACATGGTAGAGGTCAGATTTATACCCCTAGCTGCCCAGCCCTACAAGGCCAAGGACACAGTAGCCATTGCCCCTGCCTAACCCCTAAATCCATTGGATTACTCTTTCATCCTTTCATCCATTCATCCATTACCCAAAGGGCCATTCCTGGGCCATGGTCTGACTTTTCCCAAAGTGTGTTGTGACTAGTATCTGGGACAGTGTCCAGAAATGCAGGATATTTTCTGTGTCATCTGCCTTATCTGGGTTGGATGTAGACCCCAGGACATTGGTGGCACCTGAATTGGGGAGGATGGGCTCGTGGTAATGCCTGGAGCGGAATAGGTGGAATGGTATCATTTAAAGTCAAAGAAAAAGCAGAACATGTCCCATCATGCTTTACCCAATATCAAATTTTCAAATCAAATTTATTTATATAGCCCTTCGTACATCAGCTGATATCTCAAAGTGCTGTACAGAAACCCAGCCTAAAACCCCAAACAGCAAACAATGCAGGTGTAAAAGCACGGTGGCTAGGAAAAACTCCCTAGAAAGGCCAAAACCTAGGAAGAAACCTAGAGAGGAACCAGGCTAAGTGGGGTGGCCAGTCCTCTTCTGGCTGTGCCGGGTAGAGATTATAACAGAACATGACCAAGATGTTCAAATGTTCATAAATGACCAGCATGGTCGATTAATAATAAGGCAGAACAGTTGAAACTGGAGCAGCAGCACAGTCAGGTGGACTGGGGACAGCAAGGAGTCATCATGTCAGGTAGTCCTGGGACATGGTCCTAGGGCCCAGGCCAGTTGAAACTAGAGCAGCAGCATGGCCAGGTGGACTGGGGACAGCAAGTAGTCATCATGTCAGGTAGTCCTGGGGCATGGTCCTAGGGCTCAGGTCCTCCAAGAGAGAGAAAGAAAGAGAGAAGGAGAGAATTAGAGAACGCACACTTAGATTCACACAGGACACCGAATAGGACAGGAGAAGTACTCCAGATATAACAAACTGACCCTAGCCCCCCGACACATAAACTACTGCAGCATAAATACTGGAGGCTGAGACACACTGAGAATACTCACCATTGGGGAAGGCATTTAAGGACATTATTAGGAAGCACTGATACATTATTGATACGGACCCACAATTGAAACCCATTTTTAAATATCCCCATGTATGGTATTGAAAAGACCCCCAAACAAGGGAGATATTGTGGTTAAATCTGATTACCCTCCAGAGAAAAGGGAAACTTTTTTGGACAAGGTTCCAGAGGGTAATTACAAATGTGGCCAATGTGCTCAATGCAGCTTCACGTACAAATGTAACTCATTTACCCCCCCATTGGAGTAGAAATGGTCAAGATGTCACGTAGGGGACTGGACATTGAGAGGAAACCTCTTCAAAGGGAATTTTTCTGGATCCACAGGGTCAACACACTGTCTATTCTTGGCCTTAACGTGAAGTTTGACTTGAAACCATTTTATAGTTTCAATAATTCCAAATTGTGTTTGTTTTTTCATACTAATTGAATATTGTATGTGTATGTATAACATGGTAAACATTGATCACATTCCCTGTGTATGTTCATATATTTTGATACATTGAATTTTAATATTGTGAAACTATGTTGTACATTTTTTACCTCCTGTTTCAGGAAGTGATGTCACTGAGTACTGCCCCATATTATATATATACACTGCTCAAAAAAATAAAGGGAACACTAAAATAACACATCCTAGATCTGAATGAATGAAATATTCTTATTAAATACTTTTTTCTTTACATAGTTGAATGTGCTGACAACAAAATCACACAAAAATGATCAATGCAAATCAAATTTATCAACCCATGGAGGTCTGGATTTGGAGTCACACTAAAAATTAAAGTGGAAAACCACACTACAGGCTGATCCAACTTTGATGTAATGTCCTTAAAATAAGTCTAAATGAGGCTCAGTAGTGTGTGTGGCATCCATGTGCCTGTATGACCTCCCTACAACGCCTGGGCATAATCCTGATGAGGTGGCGGATGGTCTCCTGAGGGATCTCCTCCCAGACCTGGACTAAAGCATCCGCCAAATCCTGGGCAGTCTGTGGTGCAACGTGGCGTTGGTGGATGGAGCGAGACATGATGTCCCAGATGAGCTCAATTGGATTCAGGTCTGGTGAACGGGTGGGCCAGTCCATAGCATCAATGCCTTCCTCTTGCAGGAACTGCTGGCTGACACACTCCAGCCACATGAGGTCTAGCATTGTCTTGGATTATGAGGAATCCAGGGCCAACCGCACCAGCATATGGTCTCACAAGGGGTCTGAGGATCTCATCTCTGTGCCTAGTGGCAGTCAGGCTACCTCTGGCAAGCACATGGAGGAAAAAGAAATGCCACCCCACACCATGACTGACCCACTGCCAAACCGGTCATGCTGGAGGACGTTGCAGACTCTGTCACATGTGCTCAGTGTGAACCTGCTTTCATCTGTGAAGAGCACAGGGGGCCAGTGGCAAATTTGCCAATCTTGGTGTTCTCTGGCAAATGCCAAACGTCCTGCATGGTGTTGGGCTGTAAGCACAACCCCCATCTGTGGACGTCAGGCCCTCATACCACCCTCATGGAGTCTGTTACTGACCGTTTGAGCAGACACATGCACATTTGTGGCCTGCTGGAGGTCATTTTGCAGGGCTCTGGCAGTGCTCCTCCTGCTCCTCCTTGCACAAAGGCAGGAGTAGCGGTCCTGCTACTGGGTTGTTGCCCTCCTACGGCCTCCTCCACGTCTCCTGATTTACTGGCCTGTCTCCTGGTAGCGCCTCCATGCTCTGGACACTACGCTGACAGACACAGCAAACCTTCTTGCCACAGCTCGCATTGATGTGTCATCCTGGATGAGCTGCACTACCTGAGCCACTTGTGTGGGTTGTAGACTCCGTCTCATGCTACCACTAGAGTGAAAGCACCGGTAGGTGCTTAGGAACAGGTGTGACGCATATGCTGTATATATTAGAAGCCTGTACACATCTGGAATGATGCACACATTTAATTTAGTTTTCCTAACCCAAGCCCACAATCACAACCTAGCTGGTGCCGTAAAGGACCCGAATCAACTGTATCACTATTATTGCTCCTTGTTAAGCAGTCAATTGTGTGTTAATGTTTTATTTCTTATTGTATGAATTTGTTGTTTATGGGTGTTGTGTGGCTTGTCTGCCAGCAGGTGGCATGTTTTATTTTTTTCTTGCACAAAAAAAAAGGAAACTGCCAATATAATATGTGACCAACCAGCTCAAATCGGTCTTATGTAACAACTTTGAAATTGTGTTTTTTACATTGGATAAAAGTAGAGACTTTTATTGAGGAACAATGGGAAAGTAATTTTGTATTGAAAGTTGATTAACTTGTAAACTCACTTTTGAGAAAACGGCCTTTGAATTGTTTGGTACTACTATTGGAGAGCTCTTATTTGTCTACACTCATTCGGCATCGTTCACACCCTCTTAAGCTTTAGCCCCGCCCATCTCTTTAAGGGTCGATCCGAGCGTTCTGTCCTAACAACAGCAGTCAAGCACCCAAGATAACATGCTAGCTACTTCCAGACACAAATGAGCGAAAAACTCACTAAACATTACTCGCCCTTGCAGAGAAATAGAAGTAAACAGCAGCCTGCTTGTCTCTGGACACATGCACATCTTTTTTTAGTGTCACTGTTTTTGTTATTGGTTGACAAGAGCAGTTGAACTGGTGTCAGCAATGTTTTGCAAGGTAATAAAGATGATTATATCATTGCCGGCCAGCATTCAATAACACTGAAATTATGTTACTGTCACAAAAACACAATCTGGCCACCAGTCATTTTATCAGAAATACTGTTAAAAAATCTCTTTACATTGTTTTCTGGGGGGGAACTTGTACAAAACAAAATGTCAATGGTACAATGTTAAAGGCCATTTACAAGATCAATATGATGTGGGGCTGTTAGCTTTCTGACGACATCAATACACAGACAAGACACGTAACAGCCCATTGTTTACTTAACATTTTATTTTCAATTAAATCAGGTTAAAGTTATTTACATAATTACATTGCTGGATTACTTAACAGATAAACTTAAGCAAACAGCATTGTCTAACATTTTATTACTATTGTCAAGTTGTTAATAGTTATTTTCATCATCAATAATATCAATATTAATATTATAATTGTTGAGTGCATTGTAAAGAAACTACCAAAGATCGGCAGAGGGAGGTGTTTCGGTAGGTAAGTGTATTTTTCCCTCCCTAACTTCAAACCCCATCCTGCCTAGCCCACACCTCTGCCCTTCGCTCAGAGAAGGCTGTGGAATAGGTCGCTCTGGATAAGAGCGTCTGCTAAATGACTTAAATGTAATGTAATGTAGATCCAGTGAAAGTCACAATACATGATCTACCATTAATGTCTATTGGGTACAACATCATCCGAAAACACAACCAAAACAAACTGCAAATGCATCCAACAATTTTGTATAGTTACCAGCTCGGTGTATTCATTGCGTGCTACAAATATGGGGTCAAATACTACACTTTTGACTAAATGTAATACACTATAAGTTCATTTGTCCAAATACTTATGACACCTTCATATGGGGGGGACTAGTTTTCATTTCTAAACGGTAAAACAGACATGTATGAAAATAACCTTAAATAAAAGGTGACATTATCTACTGTAGCCTCATATGAAACATTTAATCTCAAAATGCTGGAGTATAAAGCCAAATGGAAAGTTTTAGCTTCACTGTCTAAATAAACACATAGGGGAGTGTAAAGGTGTGTCCATCCATTCTCTACCATACATGTCTATTTACACCAGGTTTTCAGATCTGAATGCACAGACACTCTTTCTATCACCTCTTCCTATGTCTTCAGAGGAGCCTACAGTAAGGTGGG
Organism: Oncorhynchus gorbuscha; assembly: GCF_021184085.1. Classification (NCBI taxonomy): domain Eukaryota; kingdom Metazoa; phylum Chordata; class Actinopteri; order Salmoniformes; family Salmonidae; genus Oncorhynchus; species Oncorhynchus gorbuscha. The sequence continues at coordinate 23,025,426 of NC_060179.1, read as the reverse complement.
TCTGAGAGCCTAGACAAGACTATCGAGATTAATGACCCATAAAAAGTATTGGCTTCAGGCCACATCTGAAAATGTAATTCATATCATTTTATCACATCCAATCAAGTTTGAGGTACTACAGTACATTAAAATGTAATTTTCTCTCTTTTTTATCAACTGATAAAGGGCGCCTATTACTATTTATTTGATGCAATTTCACAAAGCTTCCTCAAACAACCCTCAATTATAACGTAACTCAATTCATCTTCAATCAATCCATGTTATTTTCCCCATTGCCTTTAAGAGCAGTAGACAGATGTGCTCTATCAACTTGGCTAAGTGCCAAACACAGTACAAAAGCACTCTTCCAAGATCCAGCACTATGTAACAAAACTCCTACTGTTTTGTATCAACAGATAAGCCAGCATTCATTAAGTTAAAGAAACTAGGTTTATGGTATTTACAGGACAGTAGATCTGCCTCTGTGAGCTGTGTGTGATGCCATGCTCTGTCAGATCATACACATCAAAGGTGGGCGTTCTGGAGCATGAGCACGAAGCAGCTGATGCCCTTCCCTGACACACAGGCCTTATAGGAAAGGTAGGGGGGACAGGTCCCTGCATGACAAGCACTCTCCACACCGCCACCCGACCGGGGCCACACATACGCGTGCGCATACACACATTCACGTACACACACACACACTCACTTCATTGGCAGAAATGGAGACAGACGAACGACGCATGGCTGCCCCACCCACACTCCTGTGTTAGGAATGACTAGAAAATTATATGTTCGGAAGAGTAGATTGTGTGGTTGATTCTACCATGTCCCTTCACTGGCTCTACACAACCATCTTAACCAGACAACACTTCTCCCTCTTCATTTTCACCCATCTTCCTTTCTGCAGCATGGACCTGGTGATACTCTGGGCTGGCGTTATGACTGAAGTGTGACGTTTGGGCGGCTAGGTCTCTGGGTTGGGGGTGGCCAGCAGGGGAACGTTGTCCCTCCTCCTCCGGCCCAGCGGGGGGCGTCGGTACTGCTCCCCATCGGCCAGCGTCTGGGGCAGTGGTTTCCTCTTGCTCTCAGGCAGCAGCAGGATGGAGAGCACGGCCAGCAGGGCCAGGGTGGAGTACACCACGTGGTGCAGGAAGTAGCCGTAGTGGTTGCGCAGGTCCATGAGGGGTGAGGTGAGGCGGCCCACGCAGCCCAGGGCCAACACCGTGCCCACGCCACTGCCCCTGAACAAGAAAATAAGGTCAAAGGTCAGTGATCTCCAAAAGAGTAAAGGCCAGCGAAGAGAGATAATAGGAGAACCAAGCCTGAAATGACACCCATTGACATTGAAGTCTAACATGCCTTCAAGGCCAAATAATACATCTAATACAAAGAACAGGAAGACTCTTGTGACAGTCTATGAGTTACTGGTCTTTACCTGATGATGGTGGGCATGATCTCTGCAGTGAAGAGGACACAGAGAGAGGCAGCCGCCTGGGAGGAGAAAAGTCCCATCACTGAGAATACAGTGATGGCCGTCTCACTTAGATCTAAGAGAGGGACAGGAGGGAGAGATAACTTAGCACTGAACTCCCCAGTCTCTGGCTTGTGATTACAGCTGAAACTGAGACATGGCTTTGATTTTACTGCCATTTCAGTGTCCTACATGAACTGATATACCACCATTCAGCCACAAGGTGGCACCATGCAAAAAGGATTTGTGCTTCCAGTAATGAATGTCTATTGAAAACTTACAGAGACATAACTATACTGAACAAAAATATAAATGCAACATGTAAAGTGTTGGTCCCATGTTTCATGAGCTGAAATAAAAGATCCCAGAAATATTCCATAAGCACATAAAGCTTACTTCTCTCAAATCAAATTTTGTGCACAAATTTGTTTACATCCCTGTTAGTGAGCATTTCTCCTTTGCCAAGATAATCCATCCACCTGACAGGTTGGCATATCAAGAAGCTGATTCAACAGCATGATCATTACACAGGTGCACCTTGGTGCTGGGGACAATAAAAGGCCACTCTAAAATGTACAGTTTTGTCACACAACACAATGCCACAGATGTCTCGAGTTTTGAGGGAGCGTACAATTGGCATGCTGACTGCAGGAATGTCCAACAGAGCTGTTGACAGAGATTTTGATGTTCATTTCTCTACGCGTGCAGCTTAGAGGGAACAGGGGACATTACATCTATCAAGGGCAACTTCCACCTTTAGCACCAACTTACACTCCACCAGTCCGAGGAGAATCAGAGATGCCAGCCCTGTCATTGTCATGGTGAGGAGCAGGATACCACGGCGACCGCACCTGTTCACAGTTGCCCATAACAACAGCCAGGCCCCTCCTCCCGCACAGACGGACAGCAGATAGGTCCAATAGAAGCTGGGGGCAGTGCCTCTGACATCACCCCGAAATGAACTGTAACAATGACTAATGCCATGGGAAATGAACCTGACAGACAACAGGAGAGAGATGGAGATGGAAAATCATGGTCTGTTAGGCAACTACTATAGTCCTATGTGTGCTTACCAGTACAATGTTGATAGAAGCGAGGACAAACCTATACATTAGGTTGTTTGTATGTAATGCATACACTATATGTGGCATACATACTGATACTACTATGTTTGCTTACCAGAATGTTGTTATTACTTGAAATGAGTAACCGGTGCAGTTACTGAGTAGTTACATGTAACTAAACAAAGAAGTACTGTAACTACTGCAGTACTACTAATACTACTATGTGTGCAACTATTTAAGGCTAAAATCATAAATTGAAACAATACCTGTGTGTTTGTAAAAAGCAAAGGGGTGGGTCTGGGGAAATGTAACCATTCTCAAATTCATAGACGGAGCTATGTGTAACCGATGTGAAATGGCTAGCTAGTTAGCGGTGGTGCGCGCTAACAGCGTTTCAATCGGGTGACGTCACTCGCTCTGAGACCTGAAGTGGTTGTTGCCATCTTGGTTGTAACCATCTTTTGAGACTATACAGTGTTTGTTTACATATATTTTGTTTACAATTCATTTATAAGTCCAAAATTGGATGTCGCAACTAAGGATTCCAGCTTTAAAGTGTGACCAAACGTGTATGGGCTAACTTCGAACATCACAGTTAGGTGACTTACGAGGTGAAGCCGAGCACACACATGTTTTTCCAGATGTTCCGGCTGTGTACAAGCTCTGGGAAGGACAGGTGGGGGTAAGTAGAGGGAGACGGCTCCGAGTCCAACTCTGCAATAACGACAACAATGTCACAACACCATGTCACGTTGGAGGCATCAGCAGAGACGTTTTCAAACAATAGACAGCAAGTCTCGTGAATAGGCCGACACAGAAAGACAACATGGTTCCCACACACCTGTGAAGCTCTCGTCATCCCTCTCTCTATCTCTTCTTTCACTGAAGGAATTCAGATCAGCTGATCTCTCAGAGAGAAGAAGCCAGCGAGGAGACTCAGGAAATACTCCTGGAATACTGAAACAAAACAGACATTTTCATGTAAATTCCTAGCTTCCATATTACGATATACTCTCTCCTGAAACGGCAATGTTATATTAGAATGAAAAAAAAGAACAATATGCCACTTAAAGGAGGCTTTTATCTGAAAGAGACTTTTACAGTCATGCATGTCCACTATAGAATCAAACCCACTATCCTGGCATTGCAAGCACCGTGCTCCACCAACTGACAGAGGACTGCATTTTATTTTCTCTGTGTCAAATTTGCTATTTGCAATTAAAGTAAATGCTGTTTAACTAAAGGAGGCAGGTAGCCTAGCGGTTAAGAGCGTTGAGCTAGTAACTGAAAGGTTGCTGGTTTGAATCCCCGAGCCAACGAGGTGAAAAATCTGCCAATATGCCCCTGAGCAAGGCAATTAACCCTAATTTCTCCTGTTAGTCACTCTGGATAAGAGTGTCTGCTAAAATGTAAATGTAAGAACACTGCACCTTGAAGACAAATGCTAATGTATTCTGACTTGAGCTAATTGCCGAATGAAGCAGGGGGCTTTAAATCAATACAATGCTCTCAACAAGTTAGCTTGCATTTTGGTCTTTAATCAAATTACTACCATATTCCCCATTCCCTTGTGCATAGGTTTCTGTCCTCCAACACAGCACACACACTCACCCGTAGGTGAGGAACAGAGAGAGTGGTGCAGCCCCCGCTCCGAGTAAGCCCCTCCAGGACTGGCAAGACAGAGCAACACCCAGCAACAGCAGCTCCCCAGAAACCGTAGTTAGTCCTGCCACCATGGTGACCAGCAGACGTAGTGAGGGATCACAGAGTTCAAGACCTTTCAATCAAACAAACAGAACAATTAATGATTACAGACACAACAATGTTGTACAATTAGTAAACAGGTTTGGTCTTTGGTCAATTCTCAAAATAGTTTTAAGGTGCAGTAGTGTTTTGATGCTATTATTTAGAGCCTTGTGTACTATGGCAGGGGTTCCCAAACATTTTCACTCGCGGGCCCCCTATGGTGTGCAAATACAGTTTTGTAGTTTTAAAGCTAATTTTCTTACAAGTCTATACATTTCAACATTTATAATGTGTAGTCGTGATATTTGAGTGACAAAAAAAAGATCTATGGGATAAAAAAATGACATTTAAAAATTGTAGCTGACATGGGCTAGTTGATCTGGATATTTCTGACACGTTATGAATAGCTCTCTAAGGTGCAGTGCCTTCGGAAAGTAGGCTATGAGATTCGAAATTGAATTTAGGTGCATCCTGTTTCCATTGATCATACTTGAGATGTTTTTACAAATTGATTGGACATGATTTGGAAAGGCACACACCTGTCAAAATAATGCCCCTCAGTTGACAGTGCATGTGAGAGCAAAAACCAAGCCACGAGGTCGAAGGAATTGACGGTAAAGCTCCAAGACAGGATTGTATCAAGGCACAGATCTGGGGAAGGTTACCAAAACATTTCTGCAGTATTGAAGTTCCCAAAGGCACAGTGGCCTCCATCATTCTTAAATGGAAGAAGTTTGAGCTGAGCTGGCCACCCGGCCAACCTGAGAAATCGAGGGAGAAGGGCCTTGGTCAGGGAGGTGACCAAGAACCTGATGGTCACTCTGACAGAGCTCTAGAGTTCCTCTGTGGAAATGGGAGAACCTTCCAGAAGGACAACCATCTCTGCAGCACTCCACCAATCAGGCCTTTATGGTAGAGTGACCAGACAGAAGCCACTCCTCAGTAAAAGGCATATGACAGCCTGCTTGGAGTTGCCAAAAGGCACCTAAAGACTCTCAGATGATGAGACACAAGGTTCTCTGGTCTGATGAAACCAAGATTGAACCCCTTGGCCTGAATGCCAAGCGTCACTTCTGGAGGAAACCTGGCACCATCCCTACGGTGAAGCATGGTGGTGGCAGCATCATGCTGTGGGGATGTTCAGTGGCAGGAACTGGAACACTAGTCAGGAACAAAGGAAAAGATAAACGGAGCAAAGTACAGAGAGATCCTTGACGAAAACCTTCTCCAGAGCGCTCGGAACCTCAGACTGGGGCGCAGGTTCACCTTCCAACAGGACAACAACCCTAAGCACACAGCCAAGACAACACAGGAGTGGCTTCGGGACAAGTCTCATACCCAAGAAGACTCAAGGCTGTAATCGCTGCCAAAGGGGCTTCAACAAAGTACTGAGTAAAGGGTCTGAATGAATAATTATGTAAATGTGATATTTCCTTATTTATTTATTATTATTATTTATTTTTAATCCTAAATCCTGTTTTTTCTTTGTCATTATGGGGTATTGTGTGTAGATTGATGAGGGGGAAAAAACTATTTAATCAATTTTAGATTAAGGCTGTAACCTTACAAAATGTGGAAAAAGTCAAGGGGTCTGAATACTTTGTGAAGGCACTGAATGCAATGACTTACATGACAAGAAGAACTATCCCATTTCAAAATCGCACCTTGTGCATTCTACTACTCCAACTTTCAAGAGTACGTTTAAAGATAGGCTGAGTTCCTTTGGGGGGGGCCGCACCCCCCTCTGCCGACCCTTCGCGCAGTTTTGGAACCACTGTACTACGGCATCAGTATCTGGATAGTACTCACGTGTGATGTAAAGTGTGAGGTAGACACCAGCACTAGCAGCAGCCAGGCAAAAGCGCATGACAATAAAGATAGGGGGGGAGGTAGAGACGCACACGAGCACGCCAAATACCACCGAGAGGGTTAGCGAGGTGAGCAGTGTCTTCAACCTGCCCAGTCTGAGAAAAAAACAAGGAAGAGACCATACAAAGATCTTAGGGCATAAGCAGAGGCCTCCGAACACCATGGGCCAGTTTCATGGAAATTAAAGCCAGGCATAGGCCTCGTAAACATACCTGGATTAAGCTAGTAATGAAAAGGGTCATTTTAGATCAAATGTTTTGTAATGACCATGTAAATACATAGTCAAATAAATATTATGGACACATATTGTATATTCCCAGACTTTATCAGGACTGAGATGACAAATATACTCAAACCATGTTCATTCCACCACATTTTCAGGATCATTGTCTAGATTCGAGTGCAGTCTAGGCCTGAGTCCGTGAAACTGTCGCCCAAAGCGTCATTTTTTGTTTGTTAATTCGATTGCCTTCATCTGAGTCTCAATCCTCAAGAGGTCTTACCCCCCTAGTCTAACCCTCACCTTTTCCTCTGTATTTTCTAGTGTCATCTTACCTGTCGGCAGCAAAGCCCAGTCCCAGGCATCCTGTCAGAACACCCAGGATGAAGGACACCTCCTCGACTGGGACCAGCCAGTACTGACCACACACCAAATCCCACTGGGAGAGGAGAGAGAAGGAAGGAGGTGGAGAACCAACAAAAGATTACAGAAAGAGAAGAGAGGGAGGTAGACATATGTTTAATTCCATCAATAGGACATTGTTCCAGGTAATACAAAAACAACTCATTTCAACGAAACTACACTGTATTGAAATGTTATTTCAATCATTTCCATTGTGTTAGAAATAACTTGAGCATGGCTTTGTTATTACATCTGAAGTGCTCCATTGGTGCATTTGCTACTGTTGAAAGCTAAGTGATTACAATGAGATAGCATAGTTTCTGGGCAGAGTCAGGAAGCTGCTGCTAACAATGCCTTATGTAATAGGACCCTATGCAGGGACGCTTGAAAAGCCTGTCACATACTATCTAGCACTCATCCTATCCCTGGTTCGGCATGACTGAACTATATACACTGAACAAAAGTATAAACACAACATGTAAAGTGCTGGTCCCTTTCTCAAGACCCCAGAAATGTTCCATAAGCACAGAAAGCTTACTTTTCTCAAATGTTGTGCACAAATTTGTTTACATCCCTGTTAGTGAGCATTTTATCCTTTGTCAAGATAATCCATCCACCAGACAAGTGTGGTGTATCAAGAAGCTGATTAAAATGGCATGATCGTTACACAGGTGCACTTTGTGCTGGGAACAATAAAATGCCACTCTAAAATATGTAGTTTTGTCACACAACACAATTCCACAGATGTCTCAAGTTTTGAGGGAGTGCCCAATTGACCTGCTGACTGCAGGAATGTCCATCGGAGCTGTTTCCAGTTAATTTAATGTTATTTTCTCTACCATAAGCCGCCTCCAACATCATTTTAGAGAATCTGTCAGTATGTCCAACCGGCCTCACATCCGCAGACCACGTGTGATCACGCCAGCCCAGGACTATTTCTGTCTCCAATAAAGCCCTTTTTTGGGGAAAACTCATTCTGATTGGCTGGGCCTATGCCCTCCCAGGCCCACCCATGACTGCACCCCTGCCCAGTCATGTGAAATCCATAGATTAGGACATAATGCATTTATTTAAATTGACTGATTTCCTATTATGAACTGTAATTTAGCAAAATCTTTGAAAATTAACATTTATATTTTTGTTCAGTATAGTTACCTCACAAATGAGAGCACAGTCTATAGCATTCATATGGATGACATGCTTGGAAAAAATAAGAAATGCTAAACTTGCACACAAACAAGTTCACAAACTGCCCAAACCAGTTATGAACATGAATCAAAATCATTATATTATGCCTTCCATTTCTTCCCTCTTATACTAAAACCTCAATGTCAAAGGAGCATATAGACATCTGCCCTGACAATTCTACTACAAAATGGTGTTACAAGGCATTTGCTTAAAGATGTTTAGTTCAGTATTTCTACTGAAGCCTTATTGATTAATGGTGGAGACTGGTGAGGGCTGTTCTGGCTTCCGTGAGAAGTTGCTGAAGCAGCATAGTGGCGTTATACTGGTCGATCATGACTAAAAGTAAAACTACACTCTGAAATCAACTGCTGAATCGAGCCTTCTGTCTATGAACAGCGAGACTGGATGGTGTTCCTGCTGTCTACAAGCACATGGTAGAACCACTGCAGTAGTCTGTCTCTTAAATTACAATAACTCCTTGAGACCAGTGTATGTTTAGCTAACCAGAGAGGGCAACGGGCCGACAGAACAGCTTACAGAAGCACCAGGTTTCCCACCCGCGTCGAGCATGGAATTCAAAACAAACAGAGAGAGAGTCCACAGTGAGCCAAGTGAGAGCTAAAGACCATGGGAAATTGTGGGTGTGGTGAACAACAGTTCTGCTAAAGACATTAGGCCTGAGGCGTCATCAGACATTTTATAATAAGTACACACATCATTACTGCTGCAAAGCAATGGATCATGTTTTCTGACACTGAGAATGCTGTGACTGTTTATGACATATTTAATCAAAGCAGTGTTAATGGTGAAGGCATTTGTTACCGTGTAAGGGTAGCAGTGCTACACGTCTTATGAGAATCTACTCAATAATGCATTACGTAATTTGGATTCTGAGACCGGGAAATACAAGAAAACAATGAGACCGACAAAGTTCCTCGAGGTACCTCAGTAACAATGTTCATTCTCAATCCTTCTGTGACATTGTAGTCCCAGCCAGCATCGCAGTTCTCCACCCCGGACTGGGTACCGTTGATATACTGCTTGCACTGAGACAGCCCCCCCGCTGTCACCCACTCTGCCCCCTTTCTCCCAGGGCAGAGAGGCGTTGAGGACCTGCGGGGCAGGCGAAGGTCCTGGGAGGCGGCAGTGGTGGGGCGACGCGAGGGTGAGCAGGGGATCCGAGGAGAGAAGGAAGGCCAGGAAGAGATTGGGCAAGAGGGAGAGACAGATGAGCATCCTCTGTTTCTTCCTCCCTAGGGCCAGGACCATCACCTCCCCTGTGGGAGGCAGGGAGGGGGGAAGCGGGAGGGAGGAGGAGGGAGCGGAAGAAGAGGGGAGGGGGGGAGGCGGACAGGGGGAAGGTGAGGGGATGGGGGACTCAGGTGATGTCATGACTGAGGGTCAGAGAGGTTGTGGTCGATCCTCAGATGGAGTGGGAAATATGGGAAATATCTGTGGAGGGAAAACATTTAAAAAATAATGACACTGACCATGCCTACTTTCTTCCAAATATATTATTCGCTACAGTGCACCTGCAGAATATGATGAAATAACAACAATTGTTCAGTGAGTGAATGGATCTTCATTCTTATTTATTTACAGACTTAAACAGTCTTTTTGGGGGGGTTTTGTTACTTTTATAGTGCATAATCATAAACCCTGGCAAATTACATCTCCAATCCCATAATAGAGGGAGCAATGCCAACCACATTAAATCATGATAAGCTTTATATTACATTGGTGGATATACCCATTCCATTCTGCTGGGTGACTCACACGGGAAGTGTTTATTTGTAGCATGGCTATACACGTGTAGGGAATACATTATACAGCTGTATCCTATTGCCCAAGATCAAAACAAGGTATTTGAACATGTTGTTGTGAGCCTACACTATCAGCCACAAGTGCACATGGTCCATTATATTAATGTTCTAGGCTGCTACAAGGCCAGGAAGTTCTGCGAAAGGAATTCCAGTTACATAAGAGGCTTTTCAGACAGGAAACAGTACTGCATGGAAGGAAAAGAGCAAACGCATATTTTAATAGAGGTAACATAGAGCAACACACAAACCACCCGAAAAAAGAACATTCAAGTAACATTGTACGATCCCACTGGGCAAAGACGTAAATTCAACGTCTTTTACACGTTGGTTCAACGTCATTTCATTGCAATGACGTTGAAACAACGTTGATTCAACCTGTGGGATGAATAAATGACAAGCCTACACTGAAATGGTGGTGTCATATTAGGTCACTGACACAAGTGCACGCACGCACCTGCCCCGGGCAGACAGACAGCAAACTACATTATTCTGTAAATATACAATATTGTCACAGTTTGGGTGGCATGGGGACAATAGCAGCAAAATGACTTACCCCTTTCCAGTGTTACTATAGTCGTCAGATATTATAATACATCCGGTAGGTTAACGATTGCCCACTGTCACTTTCAAACGTCCGTTTTGGTAAAGCCAAAACATTGCAGGGGATAAAGGGAACAGTGTTCCGAACTGAGTTGGATTTTCACCGCATTCCCTTTACTCTTCCTATGCGTCTTCTCTCTGTCGGCTGTCGATTATTCCATCCTCCTGTAACATAGGCTACTGTCCCAGGGTAGTATTGTATGAAGAAGCACTGGAAACTAAAGTCATGTTAGTGAAGAAAACGCAGTTTCAACATAGACACCTAATGAAGCAATTTTTGGGCTATATTGTCATGCTCGACTTCTATGGTGCCTGATTTCTAATGTTGTTGCGCGACCCAAGTGTATGTCCGCCGACATGAAAGAAGTGTTAAGTAATTAAACAATACATAATTATTTCCGACATCATCTTAAAGGGGACGGGTGACAGCCATAGTCGAACCGATCCTCTCTGGGACAAAGGGGGTGGAAAACTGCAATGGGGGAAGCGACATTCAGGCTCGTGAGAAATCGGGTAAAATCGTTGAGGAGACGTCCCCTCTTTCACTGTAAATTAAGACATCTGCCGCATGGTGGGGCCATAATTCATAGATTATTATCAAGGTTGAAAAAGCGCACATTATGAGTTGTACTACATTGAACAAAAATCTAAACGCAACTTGTATAGTGTTGGTCCTATGTTTCATGAGCTGAAATTAAAAATCCCAGAAATTTTCCATAAGCACAAAAATACTCTAAAATGTTGAGCACAAAGTTGTTTCCAATCCTGTTAGTGAGCATTTCTCATTTGTCAAAATAATCTATCAATCTGACAGGTTTGGCATATCAAGACGCTGATTAAACAGCATGATCATTACAACAGGTGCTGGGGACAATAAAAGGCCACTCTAAAATGTGCTATTTTGTCACACAACAGAATTCCAAAGATGTCTCAAGTTTTGAGGGAGCGTGCAGTTGGCATGCTGACTGCAGGAATTCTCACCAGAGCTGTTGCCAGATAATTTAATCTTGTTTTAAAATATTTGGCAGTACATCCAACCGGCCTTACAACCGCAGACCAGTGGTGTAAAGTACTTAAGTAAAACTACTTAAGTAGTTTTGGGGGGGTACCTGCACTTTACTTTACTATTTAGATTTTTTTGACAACTTTTACTTTCACTTCACTACATTCCTAAAAAATTATGTACTTTTTACTCCATATATTTTCCCTGACACCCAAAAGTATTCGTTACATTTTGAATGCTTAGCAGGACAGGAAAATGTTCTAATTCACACACTTATCAAGTGAACATTGCCGGTCATCCCTACTGCCTCTGATCTGACGGACTCACTAAACACATGCTTCATTCGTAGACGATGTCTGAGTGTTGGAGCGTGCCCATGGCTATCCGTAAAAAATAAAAAATAAAAAATGGTGACGTCTGGTTTGCTTAATATTTTTTATCTTATTTTATTTTATTTATTTCACCTTTATTTAACCAGGTAGGCAAGTTGAGAACAAGTTTTCATTTACAATACGACCTGGCCAAGATAAAGCAAAGCAGTTTGACACATATAACAACACAGAGTTACACATAGAATTAAACAAACATACATTCAATAATACAGTAGAAAAATAAGTCTATATACAATGTGAGCAAATGAGGTAGGATAAGGGAGGTAAAGTCAATAAATAGGCCATGGTGGCAAAGTAAGAACAATATACTGCTATTGTGACCAGCGAGCAGAGATAAGGCGGGACTTTACCTAGCAGGGTCTTGTAGATGACCTGGAGCCAGTGGGTTTGGCGACGAGTGTGAAGTGAGGACCAGCCAATGAGAGCCTACAGGTCGCAGTGGTGGGTAGTACAGTGGGGCAAAAAAAGTATTTAGTCAGCCACCAATTGTGCAAGTTCTCCCACTTAAAAAGATGAGAGTGGCCTGTAATTTTCATCATAGGTACACTTCAACTATGACAGACAAAATTAGAAAAAAAAATCCAGAAAATCACATTGTAGGATTTTTAATGAATTTATTTGCAAATTATGGTGAAAAATAAGTATTTGGTCAATAACAAAAGTTTATCTCAATACTTTGTTATATACCCTTTGTTGGCAATGACAGAGGTCAAACGTTTTCTGTAAGTCTTCATAAGGTTTTCACACACTGTAGCTGGTATTTTGGCCCATTCCTCCATGCAGATCTCCTCTAGAGCAGTGATGTTTTGGGGCTGTTGCTGGGCAACACAGACTTTCAACTCCCTCCAAAGATTCTCTATGGGGTTGAGATCTGGAGACTGGCTAGGCCACTCCAGGACCTTGAAATGCTTCTTACGAAGCCACTCCTTCGTTGCCCGGGCTGTGTGTTTGGGATCATTGTCATGCTGAAAGACCCAGCCACCTTTCATCTTCAATGCCCTTGCTGATGGAAGGAGGTTTTCACTTAAAATCTCACGATACATGGCCCCATTCATTCTTTCCTTTACACGGATCAGTCGTCCTGGTCCCTTTGCAGAAAAACAGCCCCAAAGCATGATGTTTCCACCCCCATGCTTCACAGTAGGTATGGTGTTCTTTGGATGCAACTCAGCATTCTTTGTCCTCCAAACACGACGAGTTGAGTTTTTACCAAAAAGTTATATTTTGGTTTCATCTGACCATATGACATTCTCCCAATCTTCTTCTGGATCATCCAAATGCTCTCTAGCAAACTTCAGACGGGCCTGGACATGTACTGGCTTAAGCAGGGGGACACGTCTGGCACTGCAGGATTTGAGTCCCTGGCGGCATAGTGTGTTACTGATGGTAGGCTTTGTTACTTTGGTCCCAGCTCTCTGCAGGTCATTCACTAGATCCATCCGTGTGGTTCTGGGATTTTTGCTCACCTTTCTTGTGATCATTTTGATCACCTTGTGATCATGGAGCCCCAGATCGAGGGAGATTATCAGTGGTCTTGTATGTCTTCCATTTCCTAATAATTGCTACCACAGTTGATTTCTTCAAACCAAGCTGCTTATCTATTGCAGATTCAGTCTTCCCAGCCTGGTGCAGGTCTACAATTTTGTTTCTGGTGTCCTTTGACAGCTCTTTGGTCTTGGCCATAGTGGAGTTTGGAGTGTGACTGTTTGAGGTTGTGGACAGGTGTCTTTTAAACTGATAACAAGTTCAAACAGGTGCCATTAATACAGGTGACGAGTGGAGGACAGAGGAGCCTCAAATCAAATCAAATCAAATTGATTTATTTTTTATTTATTTTTTAAAACTCCTTAGAAAGGCCAAAACCTAGGAAGAAACCTAGAGAGGAACCAGGCTATGTGGGGTGGCCAGTCCTCTTCTGACTGTGCCGGGTGGAGATTATAACAGAACATAACTGTGCCGGGTGGAGATTATAACAGAGATTACTTCCTCTTAAAGAAGTTACAGGTCTGTGAGAGCCAGAAATGTTGCTTGTTTATAGGTGACCAAATACTTATTTTCCACCATAATTTGCAAATAAATTCATTAAAACTCCTACAATGTGATTTTCTGGATTTTTATCCCTCATTTTGCCTGTCATAGTTGAAGTGTACCTATGATGAAAATTACAGGCCTCTCTCATATTTTTAAGTGGGAGAACTTGCACAATTGGTGGCTGACTAAATACTTTTTTTGCCCCACTGTATATGGGGGGCTTTGGTGACAAAACAGATGGCACTGTGATAGACTGCATCCAATTTGTTTAGTAGGGTGTTGGAGGCTATTTTGTAAATGACATCGCCAAAGTCGAGTATCGGTAAGATGGTCAGTTTTACGAGTGTATGTTTGGCAGCATGGGTGAAGGATGCTTTGTTGGAAATAGGAAGCCAATTTTAGATTTAACTTTGGATTGGAGATGTTTTATGTGAGTCTGGAAGGAGAGTTTACAGTCTAACCAGACACCTAGGAATTTGTAGTTGTCCACATATTCTATGTCAGAACCGTCCAGAGTAGTGATGCTGGACGGGCGGGCAGGTGCAGGCAGCGATCGGTTGAAGAGCATGCATTTAGTTTTACTTGTATTTAAGAGCAGTTGGAGGCCAAGGAAGGAGAGTTGTATGGCATTGAAGCTCGTCTGGAGGTTAGTTAACACAGTGTCCAAAGAAGGGCCAGAAGTATACAGAATGGTGTCGTCTGCGTAGAGGTGGATCAGAGACTCACCAGCAGCAAGAGCGACATCATTGATATATACAGAGACGATAATCGGCCCAAGAATTGTACCCTGTGTCACCCCCATAGAGACTCTCGGACAACAGGCCCTCAGATTTGACACACTGAACTCTGTCGGAGAAGTAGCTGGTGAACCAGGCGAGGCAATCATTTGAGAAACCAAGGCTGTTGACTCTGCCTATGAGGATGGGGTGATTGACAGAGTCGAAAGCCTTGGCCAGGTCAATGAATACGGCTGCACAGTATTGTTACTTATCGATAGAGGTTAAGATATAGTTTAGGACCTTGAGCATGACTGAGGTGCACCCATGACCAGCTCTGAAACCAGATTGCATAGCGGAGAAGGTATGGTGGGATTCAAAATGGTTGTTGATCTGTTTGATAACTTGGCTTTCGAAGACCTTAGAAAGGCAGGGTAGAATAGATATAGGTCTATAGTAGTTTGGGTCAAGAGTGTCCCCCCCTTTGAAGAGGGGGATGACCGCAGCTGCTGTCCAATCTTTGAGAATTTCTGATGACACGAAAGAGAGGTTGAACAGGCTAGTAATAGGCTAGTAATAGGGGTTGCAACAATTTCGGCAGACAATTTTAGAAAGAAAGGGTCCAGATTGTCTAGGGGGGTCCAGATTTTGCAGCTCTTTCATGACATCAGTTGACTGGATTTGGCAGAAGGAGAAATGGGGAAGGCTTAGGCGAGTTGCTGTGGGGGGTGCAGTGCTGTTGACCGGGGAAGGGGTAGCCAGGTAGAAAGCATGGCCAGCCATAGAGAAATGCTTTTTGAAATTCTCAATTATAGTGGATTTATCAGTGGTGACATTGTTTCCTATCCTCAGTGCAGTGGGCAGCTGGGAGCAGGTGCACTTATTCTCCATGGACTTTACAATGTCCCAGAACTTTTTTGAGTTTGTGCTGCAATATAAGGAATTTGAAATTATTTATACTTTTACTTTTGATACTTAAGTATATTTTAGCAATTACATTTACTTTTGATACTTACGTATATTTAAAACCAACTCCTTTTAAACTTTTACTCAAGTAGGATTTTACTGGGTGACTTTCAATTTTACATTTTCTATTAAGGTATCTATACTTTTTCTATACTTTTACTCAAGTATGACAATTTGGTACTTTTTCCACCACTGCCTCAGACCACGTGTATGGTGTCGTATGGGGTTATGGTATGCGCAGACATAAACTTCGAACAATGAACACAACTGCATTTTATCAATGTCAATTTGAAACCATAGAGATACCATGCCATTCATCTGCTGCCATCACCTGATGTTTCAGCATGATAACGCACGGCCCCATGTCACAAGTATCTGTAAACTATTCCTGGATGCTTAAAATGTCCCAGTTCTTCCATGGCCTGCATACTCTGTAACAAGCTGCAGGATTAAATGTATAATATAATAATATAATATAATATGCCATTTAGCAGACGCTTTTATCCAAAGCGACTTACAGTCATGTGTGCATACATTCTACGTATGGGTGGTCCCGGGAATCGAACCCACTACCCTGGCGTTACAAGCGCCATGCTCTACCAACTGAGCTACAGAAGGACCACAAATGTAACACTGGTTGTAGTCCCCTGCTCAGACGTTTGCATGCATCAACTAATGGTTGCGTGCCACATCATCAACTGTGCCATTGGACACCAGATTGCTATCACATAATTATGTGGTTAGCTGATATGTAAAATACATATCCAGGCATTTTAAGATCTGGCAGGGGTCAGCAACATCTAAACAGAGAAACACGGCAAAAGTCGTCACTGGTAAAGATGAGGGGTAACTGAAAATTATTTGAATCTGACATCTGGTTGAAAATACACTAAATTAGGGCCCTCGCTAGTGGTGCAGCTGTCTAAGGCACTGTGTCGCAGTGTTGCGGTATTAACACAGCCTGGGGTTTAATCTTGGGCTGTGTCACAACCGTCCGTGACCGGGAGTCTCATAGGGCGGCGCACAATTAGCCCAGCATCATCCGGGTTAGGGGAGTGTTTGGCCGGGGGGGGGGGCTTTACTTGGCTCATCGCGCTCTAGCGATTCCTTGTGGCGGGCCTGGCACCTGCAGGCTGACTCTGGTCATCAGTTGAACAGTGTTTCCTCTGACACATTGGTGAAGCTGGCTTCTGGGTTAAGCGAGCGGGTGTTAAGAAGCACGGCTTCATGTTTCGGGAGGACGCATGACTCGACCTATGCCTCTCCCGAGACCGTTGGGGAGTTGCAGCGATGAGACAAGATTGTAATCACAAAATTGGTGGGAAAAAGGGGTCAAATAAAATAAAAACAATAGACTAAATTGTCAAAAAATGTCCCAAAAGTGTTGGAAAACATTTGGTGACATAAAGTGGTTTCTGTGAAGGGGTTTAACAAAATTATTCTGAAATAAATTGATCTAATATTTCATAATTTAAAAAAAGTTATATTATAATGTAATTTAAAATATATATATATACAATTAGGGGAGCCTAAAGAAAAATTATACACTTGTTAAGAGATCAAAATTGCAAACAGTCTTTACAGTTTTTTCTGATTGCTGAGGCACTGTCGTTGCAACTAGGATATTTTTGCAAAACTCGACACACCTTAACCAAACCTTAACCAAACCAGCAAAGCATTATACATCTCTTGCAAAGCAAACAATTCTTGCAAAACTCTTCAAACTCTTTTAAAAAATTGTGTTTTTGCATCAATACAGTACACACAAACTATCATTTGAATAAGCACACGAAGCACCAACTACGCACTGATAGTATAAATGAAAAACATGTGTGGCTTTTGATTTGTTCTGTGTGCAGGGCATAGCAGTTTGCAATCAAGTTGTGTCATACATGTAGTAAACACACATGCACACAGGTATCCAAATGTGTAAAGTATGAATGTGTATTCCCGAATATAACACACTATCAATACAAATAAAGGGGGAACGTTTTTTTTCCTCAAAATGTTCCAACACTCCTCAAACAACAAAAGCGCATTAGAAGAAAACAAAAACATTTGTGCTAGAAAAAAAATTAGGCTCCATCTCGCATTCTTTGTGGGTCTGACCATAAAACTTCATCCACATCACATGCGATGTTGTCTTGAGCGAGGCAGCGTGGAATGTATTGCCTGTAGAAGGGGATGCGTTGGTGGGGCTGGCGAACATACACGTTCCGACGCCATGCAGAGAATCATTATTCAATAGGATTCAAGAACGGAGAGTATGGGAGGAGTTTGAGCGCAATGAAAAGTGGGTGACTTGTGAACCAATTGCATACCACAGCAGCCCGGTGGAAACTAACATTGTCTCAGATGATAACGTACCTGGGCTGCTCTGGTCCCTGGTCATTAGGGATTCGTCTGTTGTGGAGGGTTTCCAGAAATGGATGATGGGTGCAGTGTTGTATGGACCTTAATAATTTAGCACGCCCAATTTTTCAGTTTTTGATTTGTTAAAAAAGGTTTGAAATATCCAATAAATGTCGTTCCACTTCATGATTGTGTCCCACTTGTTGTTGATTCTTCACAAAAAAATACAGTTTTATATCTTTATGTTTGAAGCCTGAAATGTGGCAAAAGTTTGCAAAGTTCAAGGGGGCCGAATACTTTCGCAAGGCACTGTATTAGCTCATGATGCACTGCATCTGCTTCTAGCTCCATGACTCTCTCAAAGAGACAATACAAAACAATGTAGCACAGTAGGAAAAGACAGGGATCAGTCAATATGATGTAGCACCATACACTTCCAGATCCAGTACCAATGATAGGATAGTATAGCTTACCTGCACATGTTCGTATCTCAGTTGTTTTACATGGTCTGAGTTTCTTTTGAAAGGGACTCTGTACAGCTGCCTCATACTAAATGCATTGTGTTTCAGTAGACGAGACAGTGCAGAGAGACTCACTCTGTTGACGTTTTGGAATATGGTGTTATCTGTCATTATGTGGTCCTGCAGTTGTCTGAGTCTGATGCAGTTATTTTCAATGACCATATTTACAATGTGGGCCTCCTGCTCTGGGGTGAACAGTCGACCATGTTTCGAAGTACCATGTTTCGAAGTATGATACCTGCAACAGTATAGCGGCTCAGATTTGGGTGAACCCATTGTCCAGCCTCCCTCATGCCATGGTTGACAACATGGTCAACCACAGTCGCTCTGATTTCATCAGTTATTGTGTTCCTGACTCCCCTTCCGCTTCCTCTTCCCCGTCCTCTCCTTCTCCGTGACCTCACCTCACCTCTTCCTTCTCCTCCTCCTCGTTCTCTTACTTATTCACTTCTTTGTCCTCGTCTTCCTCGTCCTCCTCCTCCTCCTCTAGTTATCACCCTTCTTACTCTCTACAGTTTTGCTAGAAGTGTGTTATTACATTTCAAACTGAGTGTAAAGCATTGAGTTGTATTTACAGCTTTGCAAACATGTGTTATACAATTACAAACTGAGTGTTAACCAGAAAACGTGCATTCAGTTTGGCACACTTGGTAAATGCATTGGCTACAAGTGTTAATGGTTTAGTGTTAAGATTTAAGGTGAGTGTGTTGGGGACAATTGAAAAGAAAAGTGACTTGGCAATCGGGATATATAACAAACAGAGTAGCAGCAGTGAAAGTGTGTCTATGTGTGAGTGAGTGTGTGTGTGGCATCAACATATATGTGTGCGTGTGTGCGTGTGTGTGTGTGTGTGTGTGTGTGTGTGTGTGTGTGTGTGTGTGTGTGTGTGTGTGTGTGTGTGTGTGTGTGTGTGTGTGTGTGTGTGTGTGTGTGTGTGTGTGTGTGTGTGTGTGTGTGTGTGTGTGTGTGTGTGTGTGTGTGTGTGTGTGTGTGTGTGTGTGTGTGTGTGTCCGTGCGTGTGTGTGTATGTGTTGGAGTGTCAGTTTAGTATGGATAGAGTCTTGTGAGTGTGCATAGAGCCAGTGCAAAATAATTAAGATAAATAAATAATAAAGGGGGTCAATGTCAATAGTCTGGGTAGCCATTTGATTAACTGTTCAGCAGTCTTGTGGCTTGGGGATAGAAGCTGTTCAGGTGCCTTTTAAGTCACAGACTTGGCGCTTCGGTGCCACTTGCCCTGCATTTGCATAGAGAACAGTAGGGTAGCCTAGTGGTTAGAGTGTTGGACTAGTAACTGAAAGGTTGCCAGTTCAAATCCCCGAGCTGACAAGGTACAAATCTGTCATTCTGCCCATGAACAGGCAGTTAACCCACTGTTCCTAGGCTGTCATTGAAAATAAGAATTTGTTCTTAACTGACTTGCCTGGTTAAATAAAGATTTAAAAAACAGTCTTTGACAATTTTTGGGGCCTTCCTCTGACATAGTATAGAGGTCATGGGTGGCAGGGAGTTCGGCCCCAGTGATGTACTGGGCCGTAGTCATATGATTAGATGTGCATCTTTTAATCGTCTACACCTGTCTGAAAATGTGGGCACAATCCGAATATAGACAAGATCAGGACAAAGGATGCATGTTAGAACCAGGTATAAACAGGGCTTAAGAGGTCTGAACCTCTTGAAGATGTCGCAAGGTGTGTTCACTATGTCGCCTAATTACCCCGTTCCTTCGGGAAAGCATGTCCCCCGCTACATTCTAACAAGTGTCTTCTAACAAGTCGTTTTTGATGGATGTGCTGGGGAGCCATCCCAATTCTGACACCAATGTAGACTGTTAATACACCAAAAGGTTCGAACATCTTGACGTAGTTGCTAGGTATTGTAGGTCTACTAAGGTTGCTGCAATATATAGAAATATGGCAAATTCATTTGTGAGCCACTAATCAACCATTTTAAAACCTCTGTTTTTTAAACCTCTGTTTTTTTCTGTTTTTTAAAGCCACACTAAGATGTGCATTTTACAGCAAAGAGTGCTGGGACACCAATACAAATGTAATGGAGCGATGCACCTCGTGACAATTTTACATGCAAATAGCACCTGCTTTTTGCTGACAACTCATGGGTCTGAATAACTTTGTAACATGCTTGAAATAATAGGCTTTTTGAATGTTAAAGGGGAAATTAGTGATTCAAAGAAAAAAAAACAAGCAGGTACTTGCTTTGGTAAACAGCTGATGAATGGGTCTGGAGAAATGTAACCACTCTCAAATTCAGACAGAGCTATGGATGCAATGACTGGCCAACCGTGTGATAAAAATCCTGCTTTAAAACTACAACGACAATGACAAGCGGTATTAAAACAGGGTTATGGCGGGGTTCAATCAGAAAACAATCAATCAGAAAACTGCTTGATGGGTACGACAGTTTAACTTAGTTCATGTGGCGATTATACGTGAAATTATTCAATAATCAATGGCTATTTCATTCATTTAAAAGTAAAGAAATGGATGTACCAAACCCAGATTGCCCCTTTAAGCTTTGTCTATGATGTTCAATATGACAATAAATGTTTGAAAATCGTCTGTTAATTTCCTGTTGCAAAATACCCCCTCCATTTATTTTCTAGTTGTGGGTTTATATATCTTTTTCTAACATGCTTGCTGTTGAGTAACTTGGGATGAGGTGAAATACTGTCTTTCCTCATTCTGTGGAGACATTGCAGCAGTCCTGGGACCACAGATTGCCCCACAGAGACATTGAGGGTAATTTCAACACACACATGCACTCTCATAGCCATTGCATGCACCAGCATCAGTATACAGCTAACTATGCATTGTCTTACTCCCTGTTTAACAAACATAACATTTCCTAAAGGTAAAGAAAAAAGAAAGACTGTGAGCACATATCATGGTACTTTATCAAAGATGTGTGGCCCCCAAAAATGTTTTCCTATCTATCTGTCCCTTGACTGCAATCGCTGCCACAGGAAGGCTCACTCCTGTCTGCTGATGCTATCTTTTTTGGTTTTCTGTCCTGTGCTGTGTTGAAATATTACCCGTCCCACAAAGGCTGGCCCAGCTTTCTACCCATAAAACGACAATGTCATTGTGTTTGTTTTTAACGGCCTTTGTGAACAGAGTGAAGGGGGGGGGACATCTCTATATGTGCCCTTACATAAAATACTTCACTGGATAACTGGGTTTAGGCATAGCCATTACTATAGCCATTTTAGATGCAATACAATCACATGGAGGAGATTGGGCTAGAGTGGAATTATTATTATATTGAGGTGCTTTATGTTATATTATCAGCTAAAATGAGAAATGGCATATACCTGGATTCATTTACTAATTTTCATTTAAAGCAGTAGTGGTCACAAATGTTTAGTGTTGTTTCCCAAAATACTATTTTGGTCCCTTTTTGTACCTTGATTTTACTGTAAGTCAGCTAACATAGAGAGTTGAGAAAGAGCTATAAAATATTTTTTATTAAAAAATGTTTGAATTGCACAATGACATAACTTTTGCCTGATATCTAACATTTCTTGACAACTGCCTTATTCTTAGTGGTGCTTAATTCAATGAATCTTTTTGAAACCATAAAGGTTATTGGGTAATCAGATTGGGTAATCATTCTTGCCATGTAATTTCAGAGAAAAGGTAGAGGAGGTAGAAAGTGTGCTGAAATCTGTGTCATCTAACCAAAGACAAAAGGCTTTTAAAGTACTTGGAACTTTGTGTTCTTTGACTCACAGCTTTTGTTGACTTAGGTACTAACCCTGCATTATATCAACATTTGGGATACTCCCCGATGAAAGCACTTACGTGACTGTTTTATAACAATGTACAATTTCCACCAATGTAACAAAACAGCATATTTTCATACAGAACCACACATAGTTGCTGTCATTCTCTACAACATTCCCAACACACTCAACAGCCCTCTTCCCTGGCTGCATTCTCACCCCTGGGCTGTAGGTGACGCTGTGACAAGATGTGTTTGAGAGTGTCCAATTCATGTGTGAGTTGCCCTATGAGAATCTGCAGCCGGTGGTTCTCCTCATGCAGCTGCAGAGCCCTTTGGTGGGTGAGCTGTATGCGCCGCCTGGCCTTGTCTCGGCTCTTCCTCACGGCAATATTGTTCCTCTCCCGCCGCAGTCGATACTCCATGGTGTCCTTGGTCAGGCCCCTCTTCTGCAGGGGGCTTCGCAGGGGGCCGGGAGGAAGGGGGAGGAGGAAGGGAGAAAAATCCTGTAGGACAGGGAGGAGGGATGTAGAGGGTTTGGAAGGAAGAGATAACTTTGAAATTGAAAAAGACAAAATGGATGCAAAAAGAAAAAAAACGTAACATTGAACTACATGTTAACTGCAACATTATGCATTCTCATGAACACAGAACCCAAGCGGCGTATCCATGTACCTGTTGCAGTATGTGACTCTGTTGGCCGACATTCTCTGTGGAAGGTGTGTTGTGACAAGGTGCGTAGGACAGGTATGACAATCCCATCATCTGCTCTGTCATTCTGTTACTGCCCGTCCTGACCAATCCCTGAGCCCCCATCGACTGGCTGTATGGAATCCCGTCCATCTGAGTCATATCATTGGTAAAGGGTGCCGGGGTCGATGGGTCAGGGTTCAAGGCCACAGTTGTAGAAGCGTGGGTGGGAGTCTGACCGAAGGTTGTGAATGTGGAAGAAACTGGAGGGCTATACTCTTGAATGACAGAACACTGAGACATCTGTTAGGGATTCAGACACATTATAGTAATGTTCACACACATTCATTATCACGTCCATTGTTAATTAATTACATGATAACTATAGACCTATTGTAGTGTTTTAAATTGTATAACAACATTCTAGTACTAACATTCTCAAGATTTATTTCCATCTATGATGAAATTATCTTTTTAAACGACACGTAGCCTACAGTACATAACTGTCGGTTATGTACGCGTTTCAATATATTATGAGCATTTCCCACCAGGATATTGACTGACTTACCTCTGAATTTGTTTATCGCCGTACTGCCTTTTCTATTTTGTGAGTTCCTCCCTCAATGTTCTGCTCATATACACTGTAAAGACAGGTACTCATCTGATTATCACACCATCACTTCCTCTAAGTTAAACACCACCTCTCTCTCTCTCGCTCTCTCTCTCTCTCTCTCTCTCTCTCTCTCTCTCTCTCTCTCTCTCTCTCTCTCTCTCTCTCTCTCTCTCTCTCTCTCTCTCTCTCATCAACCATGGGCTTGTTTTTTCTTATCGTCTTGTTTCTTGCCTTTAATTTACTTCTCCTTTTTTAGGATCACATCCTGACATTATTGTGTTTTTTTACATTTAAAAAATGTATATGTGGCTCTACATGGGCGTCTTTAAAGAAACATTCTGGGATATTTATTTACAGTTTTTTCTGAATCCTTAAACACTAACAGTGATTCTTGAAGTACTATCTCTGAAACCATTAACACTTGTAGCCAATGAATTTACCAAGTGTGTCAAACTGAATGCACGTTCTCTGCTGTACACTCATATTGTAATTTAAAAACACACTTCTAGCAAAATCATAAACATTGGTCTCTATATTGATACACTATTTCAACAATTGCTTTTCCACATTGACAGATGTGAAAACACTTTTAGATAATGAGTTCACTTACAAATCGGAGCTTGAGCACTATAAATAGGCCACAGGTAAATATTTGGTTTGGACAACAATGGAGGCCAATATTGGACAGAGAGTATGATTTTATTTTTATTTACCTTTATTTAACTAGGCAAGCCAGTTAATAAGAACAAATTCTTATTTTCAATGACGACCTAGGAACAGTGGGTTAACTGCCTGTTCAAGGGCAATGGGTGATAACTAGAGGAGGACGAGGCGGTGAAGAAGTAAGAGGAGGAGGGGAAAGGAAGAGGTGAAGTAGGACGGGGAGAAGGAGAGGACAGGGAAGAGGAAGATGAAGGGGAGTCAGGAACACAATAACTGATGAAATCAGAGCGACTGTGGTTGACCATGTTGTCAACCATGGGATGAGCATGAGGGAGGCTGGGCAACAGGTTCAACCAAATCTAAGCCGCTATACTGTTGCAGGTATCATCAGGATATTTCAAAATGAGATCACACCATATTCCAAAACGTCAACAGAGTGAGTCTCTCTGCACTGTCTCGTCTACTGAAACACAAAAGAATTAGGATGAAGCAGCTTTACAGAGGCCCTTTCAAAAGAAACTCAGACCGTGTAAAACAGCTGAGATATGAATATGTGCAGGTAAGCTATTACAATCCTATCATTGGTACTGGATCTGGGACTGTATGGTGCTACATCATATTGACTGATCCCTGTCTTTTGGCACTGTGCTACATTGCTTTGTCTTGTCTCTTTGAGAGTCATGGAACTAGAAGCAGATGCAGTGCATCATGAGCTAATATATGTGGACGAGGCAGGTTTCAACCTTGCAAAAACAAGTGGCCGCGGCAAAAATATAATCGGGCACCGTGCCATCATCAGCATCCCGGGACAACGTGGTGACAACATAACAACGTGTGCGGCAATTAGTCAAAACGGCGTTCTTCACCATCATGCAATTCTAGGCCCATACAACACGGCACCCATTATCAAATTTCTGGAAACCCTCCACAACAGACGAATCCCTAATGACCAGGGACCAGAGCAGCCCAATTACGTTATCATATGGGACAATGTTAGTTTCCACCGGGCTGCTGTGGTACGCAATTGGTTCACAAGTCACCCACGTTTCACTGCGCTCAATCTCCCCCCATACTCTCAGTTCTTGAATCCTATTGAATAATGATTCTCTGCATGGCGTCGGAACGTGTATGTTCGCCAGCCCCACCAACGCATCCCCTTCTACAGGCAATGGATGAGGTTTGTGGAGACATCGATCAGGGTTCATGCCAGGCCTGGGTACGGAACTCCAGGCGGTACTTTCCACGCTGCCTCGCTCAAGACAACATCGCATGTGATGTGGATGAACTATTTTTTTTTCTAGCACAAATGTTTTTGTTTTCTTCTACTCCGCTTTTGTTGTTTGAGGAGTGTTGGAACATTTTGAGGAAAAACAAAAACACTTTTTCCCCTTATTTGTATTGATAGTGTGTTATATTCGGGAATACACATTCATACTTTACACATTTGGATACCTGTGTGTATGTGTGTTTACTACATGTATGACACAACTTGATTGCAAACTGCTATGCCCTGCACACAGAACAAGCAAAAGCCACAAGTGCTTTTCATTTATACTGTCAGTGCATAGTTGGTGCTTCTTTGTGTGTACTGTTTTGAGGCAAAAACACGATTGTTTTAAAGTGTTTGAAGAGTTTTGCAAGAATTGGTTGCTTTGCAAGAGATGTATAATCTTTTACTGGTTTGGTGCAAAGTTTTGTGGTTAGTGTGTAGAGTTTTGCAAAAATAGCCAATAGTTTCAAAGATAGTGCCTCAGCAATCAGAAAAAAATGTAATGCTGTTCTATGGTCAATAATATATAACCATTAATTATTTAAGAATATAACCTATAAATGCCGCATGAACTTAGTACATCTCAACTGTCTTATCTATAGAAGTACATCGCCTACAACATCATCGGTCTTATACTACACCAGTCTACAAAATTGCAACAATTTCTAAAAACATGTTTTCCCTTTGTCATTATGGGGTATTGTGTGTAGATGGGTGAGAATGTTTTTTAAATTCAGGCTGTAACACAACAAAATGTGTCATAAGTCAAGGGGTATGCATACTTTATGCATACTGTATTTGTGTGGATATACAGTATGTGTTATACACAATGAATGTTCAAAACATTAGGAACCCTTTCCATGACATAGACTGATCAGGTGAAAGCTATGAACCCTTGTTGATGTCACTTGTTAAATCCACTTTAATCAGTGTAGATGAAGGGGAGGAGACCGGTTAAAGAAGGATTTTTAAGCTTTGATACAATTGAGAAAATAATTTTGTATGTACCATTCGGAGGGTGAATGGGCAAGACAAAATATTGAAATGCTTTTGAATGGGGTAGGGTAGCAAGTGCCAGGCGCACCGGTATGACTGTGTCAAGAACTGCAATGCTGCTGGGTTTTTCACACTCACCAGTTTCCTGTGTGTATCAAGAATGGTCCACCACCCAAAGGACATCCAGCCTACTTGACACAACTGTGAAGCATTGGAGTCAACATAGGCCAGCATCCCTGTGGAACGCATTGGACACCATGTAGAGTCCATGCCCCAATGAATTGAGGCTGTTCTGAGGGCAAAAGGGGGTGTAGGAAGGTGTTCTTAATGTTTGTACGCTCAGTGTATAAGTATACATTATACCCTTACCAAATCAAATCAAAGTTTATTGGTCGTTGACACATATATCAAATCAAACTTTATTTGTCACGTGCGCCGAATACGACAAGTGTAGACCTTACTGTGAAATGCTTACTTACAAGCCCTTAACCAACAGTGCGGAGTTAGGAAAATATTTACCAAATAAACTAAAGTAAAAAATAATGAAAACTAACACAATAACAACAAAAATAACGAGGCTATATAGAGGGGTACCGGTACCGAGTCAGTGTGCAGGGGGTACAGGTTAGTGGGGGTACAAGTCATTTGTACACGTAGGTAGGGGTGAAGTGACTATGCATAGATAGTAAACAGCGAGTAGCAGCAGAGTAGAAAACAAGGGGGGGAGGGGGGGTTAGTATAAATACGGTGGCCATTTGATTCGTTGTTCAGCAGTCTTATGGCTTGGGGGTAGAAGCTGTTAAGGACCCTTCTGGTCCTAGACTTGGTGCTCCGGTGCCGCTTGCTGTGCGGTAGCAGAGAAAAGAGTCAATGTCTTGGGTGACTGGAGTCTCTGACAATTTTATGGGCTTTCCTCTGACACCGCCTATTATATAGATCCTGGATTGCAGGAAGCTTGGCTCCTCCTGTGATGTACTGTGCCGTACACACTACCCACTGTAGAGGCTTACGGTCAGATGCCGAGCCGTTGCCATAACAGGCAGTGATGCAACCGGTTAGGATGCTCTCGATGGTGCAGCTGTAGAACTTTTTGAGGATCTGGGGACCCATTCCAAATCTTTTCAGTCTCCTGAGGGTGAAAAGGTTTTGTCCTGCCCTCTTCACAACTGTCTTGGTGTGTTTGGATCATGATAGGTGATGTGGACACCAAGGAACTTGAAACTCTCGACCCGCTTCACTACAGCCCCGTTTATGTTAATGGGGGCCTGTTCTGCCCGCCTTTTCCTGTAGTCCACGATCAGTTCCTTTGTCTTGCTCACATTGAGGGAGAGGTTGTTGTCCTAGCACCACACTGCCAGTTCTTTGACCTCCTCCCTATAGGGGGCCCCAGTGTTGAGGATCAGCGTGGCAGACGTGTTGTTGCCTACCCTTCCCACCTGGGTGCGTCCCGTCAGGAAGTCCAGGATCCAGTTGCAGAGGGAGGTGTTTAGTCCCAGAGTCCTTAGCTTAGCGATGAGCTTCGTGGGCACTATGGTGTTGAATGCTGAGCTGTAGTCAATGAACAGCATTCTCACATAGGTGTTCCTTTTGTCCAGGTGGGAAAGGGCAGTGTGGAGTGCGATTGAGACTGTCATCTGGATCTGTTGGGGCGGTATGCGAATTGGAGTGAGTATAGGGTATCTGGGAAGATTCTGTTGATGTGAGCCATGACCAGCCTTTCAAAGCACTTCATAGCTACTGACATGAGTGCTACAGGGTGGTAATCATTTAGGCAAGTTACCTTCGCTTCCTTGGGCACAGGGACTATGGTGGTCTGCTTGAAACATGTAGGTCTTACAGACTCAGTCAGGGAGGGGTTGAACATGTCAGTGAAGATAATTGCCAGTTGGTCCGCGAATGCTTTGAGTACACGTCCTGGTAATCCATCTGGCCCCGCGGCTTTGTGAGTGTTGACCTGTTTAAAGATCTTGCTCACATGTTATTCAGGTGCAGCGAAATGCTTATGTTTCTAGCTCCAATAGTGCAGCAATATCTAGCAACACAGTAACAATACACACATGATCCAAAAAGTTTACAAATATTTGAAATATCAGAAGAGCAATATCAGAGTCTAGATATAGTTGTATAGGATAAGCCATGACTACAATACAGTATATAAATATAAAGTGGGTAAAACAGTATGTAAACCTTGTTAAAGTAAGTCGCTCTGGATAAGAGCGTCTGCTAAATGACAAATGTAATGTAATGTTAAAGTGACCAGTGTTCAATGACTATATACAGTGCCTTCAAATATTCAGACCCCTTGATTTTTCCCAAATTTTGTTACGTTACAGCCTTATTCTAAACTTTATTTAATAACTAACAATCCTCAGCAATCCACACAAGATACCGCATAATGACAAAGCGGAAATAGGTTTTTACCCCGAGACTTGATGCTGTAATTGCTGTCAAAGGTGCTTCAACAAAGTACAGAGTAAAAGGTCTGAATATCTATGTAAATGTGATATCATTTTTAATTTTTAATAAATTAGCACAAAAAAATGTCAAATCTGTTTTTGATTTGTCATTATGGTTTAACGTGTGTAGAGTGATGAGGGGTAAAAACAATTTAATCCATTTTAGAATAAGGCTGTAATGTAACAAAATGTGGAAAAAGTCAAGGGGTCTGAATACTTCCCGAAGGCACTGTACATGGGGCAGCACTCGTCCATAACCCAAAATATGAGGTTATTATGTTGTGTAAGTTGTTTAAGTTTTATTCACCATGGGCATTTTGCATAAGTGCATTTTCCATAATTCTTTGGATATGTAGTCAGCGTGATACGAATTACGAAACTCTTTCTTGCGATTCCACTGTCCCTTAGCAATTTCCGTACATGCAACTTTCAATCAAAATGGCGGCTTCCTATAGCGAAAACGTGAGTTGAGCTTTATGTTTTTCGTTTTATGTCAAGATTTTGGATATCTCTTTAAACGTTTCAAGATTGTTACCCTTATTGCTGCCATATCTCATGATTGAACACACCGCAATTATCCAGACACTTCATACAGGGCGCGCCATAGCTAGTTATACATAGCTAACAAATTAGCTTAGCTAGCTGTACTAGTTAACTATGGGACAGTGTTTGCCTGGGTTTACCAACTTCGAAAGCAGTACTTATTGTAATATTTTGATTTGCTATTGTCTTTCAGGATTTGATTGACAGTGATGGCCCCAATGCTGTGCGGCTGTTGAACAGTCTTACTGAACAGGTTAGGTTCAGAATACAGCTAGCTACAGATTTGACACCAGATAATGAGATATAACCAAAGATTTGTGGCATCCATTACTGAGCGTTAACGTTACAGGTTTGCCTATGCCAAACGACCTATACTAAACGTCTAAATTGTCTGTGACCAGTTGCAGGTGTTTCTTTTACATTTCGAAAAGGCTCCATTATTAAAATGAAAATTTCGCTTCAAGAAATAATCCAACAATGTGTACACCGCCATCTTGTCTATTTCAAATATTCTCTCATTGATTGAGGCAGGTGGGTCCACCACAAAGTGCTGCATGTCATGATGACACTCCCCTGTCTCGATCAATGAGAGATTTAAAATTGACAAGATGTCTGCGTACACTTCATGGAGCAAACATTTTTATTTATTTTAGAACCACCTGCAACTGGGCACATACATTTTAGAAGATTCAGTTGAAAATATATGAGAACGTTTTGTATAGGCAAACCTGTAACGTCCAGTAATTGATACCAAAAATCTTTGCTAATATCACATTATCCGGTGTACGGTCTGTAGTTATAATTCAGCTGGCTGTTTGTCTTCTGTAGCTTCCTTGCTAATGATGTGACATAGCTACGGCAGTGTTGTTCATCAGTCATATCTATTACTAGTTACTGAGATCTATTACCAGTCACTCGGATGTTTAAGGTCTGTCTGTACACATTCAATCCTAGGTGGCATCAGTTACAGGGCAGGTTCGAGATTTGTTAAAGAGGGTCCAAGGTGGAAAATTCCAAACATCCAAGGTAAGTACTATAATAGGATTCACTCATATGGTCACATGAACAGGAAGCATTGTCTCGCTCAAATGCTTTATGCAAATGTACATTTCCCACTCTTTTGTAGGGATTGTCTTTCCTTGACCTTAGATATCAGCTGCTGCTGTTTTACCTGCAAGATGTCACTCACCTGATCAGTCTTAAATCAGAGGGTGGTAGTGTGAAAGACAGTGGCGCACTTCACAGACTGGTCACCGTCAGAACAGTAAGATGCCCTTCATTGCTGGTCACTACATGTTGTACCACTCAGTGTGTGGGGCTGTGCATGTGCAACCTCTCCCATTTTCATCATCCCAAATTCAAATTACTGTTGACTTTTTGCATAGTCTTCTTGGTCTTGTTTGGGCTCATGAATGCCATCTTGGACCTCTGTTGCTATATTCTAACTATTGTGTTGCTCTACTAGGTTTTAGAGAAGATGCGCCCTCTGGACCAGAAACTGAGATATCAGATTGATAAATTGGTGCGCACAGCAGTGACTGGGAGCTTAGGTGAGATGTGATATTGAGGAACGGAAGCAAGTCTTTAATTGTTATGAAAAATGTATGTACTAATCAGAATGCATGTGATATACATTCCTTGATTGTATTGTACATTTTTTATTTTGTAGGGGAAAATGACCCATTGCAGTTCCGTCCCAATCCGGATAACCTTGTTAGCAAAGTAAGCACTTCTCATCTCTTGGCATCCCTTAGTCTATGTTAGATGAATACAATTATAAACCGGGTAGTTTGACTCCTGGTTGCTGATTGGCTGAAAGTCGTGGTATATCAGACATAATAAACTAGGTGGTTCGAGCCCCGAATGCTGATTGGTTGACAGCCGTGCGTGGTATATCAGACCATATACCACAGAATTGACAAAAGATGTATTGTTACTGTTCTAATTACGTTGGTAACCAGTTCATAATAGCATTAAGGCACCTTGGGGGTTTGTGGTATATGCCAATATACCACTGCTAAGTGCTGTATCCAGGCACTCTGCATTGTGCATAAGAGCAGCCCTTAGCCACGGTATGTTGGCCATATACCACATCCCCTCGAGCCTTATTGCTTAATTATATTATTATTATTAATTGTGTTCTTTGTTCCCTATCACAGAATGAAATCTGGTTTGCACCACAGCTTATGAATGTCTTTAAAAAATGTTTTTTTTAAATTCCATAGCTAAGTGAATCAGAAGACTCGGGGGATGAAGATGGTGGAGAGAAGGCTGAAGGCGCTGAGAAAAAAGTGCCATCTAGTGGCAAGAAATATGTTCCCCCCAAGATTGCTCCAATGCACTATGGTAATGTCAAATATAAATTGTTTTTTAAAATCTTCCTCTCTGTTGAATCGTATGTACAACCCCCCCCCCATTAAAAATGCACCCAAAGCTGTCTTATTTCTGTGATGGATGATATTACAAAACCATTGCTGTGATATATAAGACCTCTTTACTTGATCAACAGAGGGAGACCTGACCGATGCAGACAAAAAGAAGGAGCTGGCGGACAAGCAGAGGCGTGCCGCCCTCCGCAGCTCTGTGATCCAGGAACTCCGGCAGCAGTACAGCGACGCTCCCGAGGAGATCCGCGAGCACAGGGACTTCCAGACAGATAGACAGAGCCGAGAGCAGCTGCACAGGTCCGTGTTGTCATCATCAGACACATTGATCACACAATCATCAATTAGATGATTGATTTGTGACTCATTTAACTGTCTAGTACTACAGTAGTTTGAGCCCTCTCATTTGGAGGGAGTCCCTTCATGTATTTATTTTCTTCCTTTAGGAAAAACTTTGAGGAGTCGATGATGGTGCGTCTGCAAGTGCCCCGAAATGAGAGAAGTGCTAAGAAGAGAGGAATGCTGGGAATGTCTGGTCAGCTGAGTGGCATCACACGGTTCAGTGACATCACAGCCCTGACGGGCGGAGAGGGACAGGTGAGTTGGACACATTTACGTGACACACACCAGTCTTCTACAGGTCACATTCCTTGCTGACATGCAGTGATTAAAAAAAATATATATATATTTAACCTTTATTTAACCAGGTAGGCCAGTTGAGAACAAGTTCTCATTTACAATTGCGACCTGGCCAAGATAAAGCAAAGCAGTTCGACAGATACAATGACACAGAGTTACACGTGGAGTAAAACAAACATACAGTCAATAATACAGTATAAACAAGTCTATATACAATGTGAGTAAATTAGGTGAGAAGGTATGTAAAGGCAAAAAAGGCCATGGTGGCAAAGTAAATACAATATAGCAAGTAAAACACTGGAATGGTAGTTTTGCAATGGAAGAATGTGCAATGTAGAACTAAAAATAATGGGGTGCAAAGGAGAAAAATTAATTAATTAAATACAGTTGGGAAAGAGGTTGTTTGGGCTAAATTATAGGTGGGCTATGTACAGGTGCAGTAATCTGTAAGATGCTCTGACAGTTGGTGCTTAAAGCTAGTGAGGGAGATTCCAGTGTTCCAGTGTTTCCAGTTTCAGAGATTTTTTGTAGTTCGTTCCAGTCATTGGCAGCAGAGAACTGGAAGGAGAGGCGGCCAAAGAAAGAATTGGTTTTGGGGGTGACTAGAGAGATATACCTGCTGGAGGGTGTGCTACAGGTGGAAGATGCTATGGTGACCAACGAGCTGAGATAAGGGGGGACTTTACCTAGCAGGGTCTTGTAGATGACATGGAGCCAGTGGGTTTGGCGACGAGTATGGAGCGAGGGCCAGCCAACAGGAGCGTACAGGTCGCAATGGTGGGTAGTATATGGGCTTTGGTGACAAAACGGATTGCACTGTGATAGACTGCATCCAATTTGTTGAGTAGGGTATTGGAGGCTATTTTGTAAATGACATCGCCAAAGTCGAGGATTGGTAGGATGGTCAGTTTTACAAGGGTATGTTTGGCAGCATGAGTGAAGGATGCTTTGTTGCGAAATAGGAAGCTAATTCTAGATTTAACTTTGGATTGGAGATGTTTGATTATGGGTCTGGAAGGAGAGTTTACAGTCTAACCAGACACCTAAGTATTTGTAGTTGTCCACGTATTCTAAGTCAGAGCCGTCCAGAGTAGTGATGTTGGACAGGCGGGTAGGTGCAGGTAGCGATCGTTTGAAGAGCATGCATTTAGTTTTACTTGTATTTAAGAGCAATTGGAGGCCACGGAAGGAGAGTTGTATGGCATTGAAGCTTGCCTGGAGGTTAGTTAACACAGTGTCCAAAGAAGGGCCGGTAGTATACAGAATGGTGTCGTCTGCGTAGAGGTGGATCAGGGACTCACCAGCAGCAAGAGCGACCTCATTGATGTATACAGAGAAGAGAGTCGGTCCAAGAATTGAACCCTGTGGCACCCCCATAGAGACTGCCAGAGGTCCGGACAGCAGACCCTCCGATTTGACACACTGAACTCTATCAGAGAAGTAGTTGGTGAACCAGGCGAGGCAATCATTTGAGAAACCAACGCTGTCGAGTCTGCCGATGAGGATGTGGTGGTTGACAGAGTCGAAAGCCTTGGCCAGATCAATGAATACGGCTGCACAGTAATGTTTCTTATCGATGGTGGTTAGGATATCGTTTAGGACCTTGAGCGTGGCTGAGGTGCACCCATGACCAGCTCTGAAACCAGATTTCATAGCAGAGAAGGTATGGTGAGATTCGAAATGGTCGGTAATCTGTTTGTTGACTTGGTTTTCGAAGACCTTAGAAAGGCATGGTAGGATAGATATAGGTCTGTAGCAGTTTGGGTCAAGAGTGTCCCCCCCTTTGAGGAGGGGGATGACCGCAGCTGCTTTCCAATCTTTGGGAATCTCAGACGACTCGAAAGAGAGGTTGAACAGGCTAGTAATAGGGGTGGCAACAATTTCGGCAGATAATTTTAGAAAGAAAGGGTCCAGATTGTCTAGCCCGGCTGATTTGTAGGGGTCCAGATTTTTCAGCTCTTTCAGAACATCAGCTGAATGGATTTGGGAGAAGGAGAAATGGGGAAGGCTTGGGCGAGTTGCTGTTGGGGGTGCAGTGCTGTTGACTGGGGTAGGAGTAGCCAGGTGGAAAGCATGGCCAGCTGTAGAAAAATGCTTATTGAAATTCTCAATTATGGTGGATTTATCAGTGGTGACAGTGTTTCCTATCTTCAGTGCAGTGGGCAGCTGGGAGGAGGTGTTCTTATTCTCCATGGACTTTACAGTGTCCCAGAACTTTTTTGAGTTAGTGTTGCAGGAAGCAAATTTCTGCTTGAAAAAGCTAGCCTTGGCTTTTCTAACTGCCTGTGTATAACGGTTTCTAGCTTCCCTGAACAGCTGCATATCACGGGGGCTGATTGATCATATAAGATATATATGCCATTTCGCAGCTGCTTTTATCCAAAGCGACTTAGTCATGCTTGCATAATATTTTACATACAGGTGGTCACAGGAATAATGGGCACACTTCAGATTTATTCTCCACTGCTGTGTTATGTTATTAATATATTTCAAAGTGTTGATATAAACATTCTCTGTCCCTCCCTCCAGGACACGGATAACCCTGGGCCCAAGAAGAAGAAGAAGAAACTAATGAAGAAGAGAACTAAAAGAAAAGGTGAGCCTGAGTTTTATTGACATCATTGAATATGTTTACATGCACAGTATTAATTTGATATTAATCTGATTATGGCAGTAGGCAGATTATGCAATAGTCATGTAAACACCTTACTCTGCTTATCTTAATATGCGTATAGTCAAAAACGAAGTAAGCATACACTGATTTAAAACAATTTTTCGAATGATTAAGACACATAAACACCTTAATCGGCGGTCCAGCGGTGTATTTGATCTGCGCATGTGCTGAGCGAGCTTCCCTCTTTAGTGCGAGTGAAGTGTTTGGAACAATTGAATGCATGTGTTTTTGAAGTAGTTTTCACATACAAATGTTATATGTCCGAACTCCGATTCAAATATGCTTCCCAAAAATAACATGGACGCTGTGGTAGAACGTTTATTTTGGTTGGTTATTTTATGCATTTATCAGAGTGCCGTCAAATTCAAATTAAAACATGTTTTATTAGTTGCATACACATATTTAGCAGATATTGCAGGTGTAGTGAAATGCTTGTGTTCCTAGCTCCAACAGCGCAGTAGTGAAATGCTTGTGTTCCTAGCTCCAACAGCGCAGTAGTATCTAAAAATTCACAACAATCTAAAAGTAAAAGAATGCAATTAATAAATATATAAATATTAGGACAAGCAATGTCAGTGGCATGGACTAGTATACAGTATATACCTATGAAATTAGTAAAACAGCATGTAAAAACGATTAAAGTGGCCAGTGTTCCATGTCTATGTATATAGGGCAGCAGTCTCGAAGGTGTAGAGTTGAGTAACCAGGTGGTAGTCACTGTCACAAGCCGGCTATGTTCAGGGCAGGGTACTGGGTGGAGGCCGGCTAGTGATGGCTGTTTTTTAGTCTCTCGGTCACAGCTTTGCTGCACCGACCTCACCCTCTGGATGATATGAGGGCGTACAGGCCATGGCTCGGGTGGTTGATATCCTTGATGATCAGTAGCCTGATTTCAGACATGTCCATGTAAACAGGATTATTAGGGAACTCGTTTTTCTTGCAAAGCATGTAAACGTTAATTGAACTACTACTAATCTGACAATCAAATTGTGTGCATTGCATTTAACAGTACTCATTGTCAGGCCATCAGTGATTTTATTTTATGTTAAATTTTGTATTCAATTGATTCTCAATGTTAGACCATTTTACAATGACTTGGAGTGCAGTGATTATGCATCGTTAGTTAATCAACATTGTTCTTTGCCTGCAGCTTTCAGAAGATAGGATCACAAATGGAATCCTAAAACCACAAAGCAGGATGAAGAATGGTGATTTAGGCTAAATGGGACAATTCACTTTGAAAAACTTTTCAGGATTGTTTTGTGATTGTAGGTGCTTAAACCATGTGTATTATAAAGGAGAATTTCACCCAATGTGTTTTCTTTCTTTGATATTATCATTAGTTCTTGTTTGACAGTCAGTCCTGTGTGCATTTCAAGATGATGCTCCAAAACATTTGAATATGCAAATTTCCCCCCATTTTGAATTCACAGGGCAGATATGTTTTCCTTATTGGGCATCAATGGTGACTGGTTAAGCCACACTTTCTGGACAAGGGATTTTTATTTTAAACAATGCAATTTAAGGACAATCAAACATGGTCTAATAGAATATGGTTAAACATTTATCCAAACTGAATTCACTCTTGCTCAAATTCAAGTGTATTGTTTAATTACATTAACTCATCGTCTACTGCCCATATTTTGTAACATAAGAGGCTATTGGATAGATAAAACAGTAAAAAAAAAACAGAACACAATCCACGGTCACTGTGGCAGACAAAATACAAAAGTTACATTTTTTGCAGAAGCAGCACTCAGTAAGTGCATAAAATATTTCCAGTTTTAGCGGAGACAACTAGCAAATTAGTTTCACAGCACCTTACATGTATACATACACTTCCTTAGTCACCCCGTTCACTCTGTCCAGTTTGAAATGTAGTGGAGACCATCAAACCTGGGCTTTCTGTTAGAGGTCATAGGTGAGCTTTTCACGAGGAAGAAAGTCAATCCACATTTTAAATGTAGGAGAGGAGTTAAAGCCCACAGTAAGATAATACATTTTTTGCCATAGTATGTGATAATCAAACACTTTCACATTTTCATTAAGATGATCGAGACACTGGCTTATAAACTGTACATCAAAATATTTTCTGTGCAGCAGTATGTATAGATTGCCAAAATTGGGTCATCTCTACAACTCCAATACATGCATATAAGTTCCACTTTCAGAGATACGTCATTTACAATCAGGAGAAATTTTGAATTTTATGGCATTTTTACTTCCAAGTATTTGATTGTTTCTTCCTAAGCTAATAAAACCTCATTCACTGCTTAAGTAAGGTTTATTTTACATATAACACGTACATGGTATGCTCCACAAATACAAAAATGCAATTTGCCTTGAAGTAAAATGTGTAAATTGTTAGAATAGTCATTCTAACTGAGGGTGTTAGGCACCTGCATCTTAATAAGGGCACTGGAAAAGATCAAGGTCACTGTTTCTTGTCTGTCCTATCCATGTTCACGAAGCATCGTCCTGCCTTTCAGGAAGAAGCTTACTCTTTTTGCCAAAATCAAGCATAAAAGTAGAAACTAGCGATTTAAAAACAGCAGCAGGCCAACTTTACTTTCTCAAAAGAACTGTAATTGTAATGTCAAAATGAAGATTTCAGCCTAAATAGACATACACAATATTAATGATTTATCATGAGGGCCATAAACAATACCTACTAATGCTTATTTATACTGCCAGAAATATTAAAATGAGGGCACACCTAACACAGTACAAATAACTTATTTTTTAAAATAAAAAAAACATGTTTTCCCCTTTTCAACAGAAGTGGTGGAATAGGGCTTGAAATGCTTTTCTAAATATAGTAAGCAAAATAAACAATTTACTATATTTAACCCTAACTGTAAAATACATCATACTGAATGACAGTACAAAATTGGCACCATTTCATAACAGAAGACTTTTATGGAGCTAGATAGCCAAAAGGTTTAACGTACATATTGTTTGGATTTTAAGAAAAGCCATGCGTGAAATGTAGATGTGTTACGATTATGGACTAACATGTTAGGCTTGAACAAATCTTGTTGCAATTCTGACATATAATAATACCTAGTTTTGGAATTTTCCTCTCACCAACAAAGTACACCAAACGGCCTGTTAGTGCTACTCGAATGAGCATAACATCGTATAAAAAAAAAAAACAGAAGTCAAGGAAAGAGGTATCCTGCACATTTTCAGGTTAAAAGTCTTGTTTCTCTAATAGTCCTCAGTTGTGTTTACTCCACATTTAGGTCACTAAATGTGCCTAGTTCTCTCCAGACCTGACTGCCCTTAACCAACACAAAAACATCCTATGGCGTTCTGCATTAGCATCAAACAGCCCCCATGATATACAACTTTTCAGGGAAGCTAGAAACCAATACACACAGGCAGTTAGAAAAGCCAAGGCTAGCATTTTCAAGCAGAAATTTGCTTCCTGCAACACAAACTCAAAAACGTTCTGGGACACTATAAAGTCCTTGGAGAATAAGAACACCTCCTCCCAGCTGCCCACTGCACTGAGGATAGGAAACACTGTCACTACCAATAAATCCACTATAATTGAGAATTTCAAGAAGCATTTTCCTACGGCTGGCCATGCTTTCCACCTAGCTACCCCTACCCTGGTCAACAGCACTGCAACCCCGCACAGCAACTCGCCTTTCCCATTTCTCCTCCCAAATCCAGTCAGCTGATGTTCTGAAAGAGCTGCAAAATCTGGACCCCTACAAATCAGCTGGGCTAGACAATCTGGACCCTTTCTCTCTAAAATTATCTGCCGAAATTATTGCAACCCCTATTACTAGCCTGTTCAACCTCTCTTTCGTGTCGTCTGAGATTCCCAAAGATTGGAAAGCAGCTGCGGTCATCCCCCTCTTCAAAGGGGGGGACACTCTTGACCCAAACTGCTACAGACCTATATCTATCCTACCCTGTCTTTCTAAGGTCTTCGAAAGACAAGTCAACAAACAGATTACCGACCATTTCGAATCCCACCATACCTTCTCCGCTATGCAATCTGGTTTCAGAACTGGTCATGGGTGCACCTCAGCCACGCTCAAGGTCCTAAACAATATCTTAACCACCATCGATAACAAACAATACTGTGCAGCCGTATTCATTGACCTGGCCAAGGCTTTCGACTCTGTCAATCACCACATCCTCGGCAGACTCGATAGCCTTGGTTTCTCAAATGATTGCCTCGCCTGGTTCACCAACTATTTCTCTGATAGAGTTCAGTGTGTCAAATCGGAGGGCCTGTTGTCCGGGCCTCTGGCAGTCTATTGGGGTGCCACAGGGTTCAATTCTTGGACCGACTCTCTTCTCTGCATACATCAATGATGTCGCTCATGCTGCTGTTGAGTCTGATCCACCTCTACGCAGACGACACCATTCTGTATACTTCTGGCCCTTCTTTTGACTCTGTGTTAATCCTCCAGACAAGCTTCAATGCCATACAACTATCCTTCCGTGGCCTCCAATTGCTCTTAAATACAAGTACAACTAAATGCATGCTCTTCAACCGATCGCTGCCTGCACCTGCCCGCCTGTCCAACATCACTACTCT
Source organism: Oncorhynchus gorbuscha (assembly GCF_021184085.1). Classification (NCBI taxonomy): domain Eukaryota; kingdom Metazoa; phylum Chordata; class Actinopteri; order Salmoniformes; family Salmonidae; genus Oncorhynchus; species Oncorhynchus gorbuscha. Next base: position 22,985,850 of record NC_060179.1, on the reverse strand, counting down.
GGACGGTTCTGTCTTAGAATATGTGGACAACTACAAATACCTAGGTGTCTGGTTAGACTGTAAACCCTCCTTCCAGACTCATCAAACATCTCCAATCCAAAGTTAAATCTAGAATTGGCTTCCTATTTTGCAACAAAGCTTCCTTCACTCATGCTGCCAAACATACCCTTGTAAAACTGACCATCCTACTGATCCTCGACTTCGGCGACGTCATTTACAAAATAGCCTCCAATACCCTACTCAATAAATTGGATGCAGTCGATCACAGTGCCATCTGTTTTGTCACCAAAGCCCCATATACTACCCACCACTGCGACCTGTACGCTCTCGTTGGCTGGCCCTCGCTCCATACTTGTCGCCAAACCCACTGGCTCCAGGTCATCTACAAGACCCTGCTAGGTAAAGTCCCCCCTTATCTCACCTCGCTGGTCACCATAGCAGCACCCACCTGTAGTATGCTCTCCTGCAGGTAAATCTTTCTGGTCACTCCCAAAACCAATTCTTACTTTGGCCGCCTTGCCTTCCAATTCTCTGCTACAAACTGCAAAAATCTCTGAAACTGGAAACACTCTCACTAGCTTTAAGCACCAGCAGTCAGAGCAGCTCACAGATTACTGCACCTGTACATAGACCATCTATAATTATTTCTATCTTTACTTTGCACATTCTTCCACTGCAAATCTACCATTCCAGTGTTTAAATTAAATGTTTTACTTGCTATATTGTATTTACTTTGCCACAATGGCATTTTTTGCTTTTACCTCCCTTATCTCACCTCATTTGCTCACATCGTATATAGACTTATTTGCTACTGTATTATTGACTGTATGTTTGTTTTACTCCATGTGTAACTGTGTTGTTGTAGTACGTGTCGAACTGCTTTGGCCAGGTCGCAATTGTAAATGAGAACTTGTTCTCAACTTGCCTACCTGGTTAAATAAAGGTGAAATAAATGTAATGTAATAGATTTGTTTGCCAGTCTAGATAGCGCTAGCTGTATTATACCTACAACAGGAAAGCTCCAGGACGCTAGGTGTATCTCTTTAAAAAAAATGTTTTTTTACATATATTTTTTATTTATTAACAACAAATCAATACATAAAGCACATGAGGGAACACAAGCATACATAGATTACAAACAATGGACAATCGAACTAGGGGGTACAATATCACATTACAATTACACAAGGACCTTAAGGGACATGCATATACCTACAATTTTAACAGCTTTTTTGTTAGTAGAGCATTTAACAGTCTTAAACTACATTTCAATTTCTTTTTGTAGGATACGAAAATGTGGTTTTCTGTTTGTAAATTTACATTTGTGTATATGAAATTTGGCCAAAAGAATAATGAAATGAATTACATAAAAATGATTCCGCTTATTTCGATTGTATGTAAAGAATCCAAACAGTACATCTCTCCACAATAGTGTAAAATCTTCATAAATGTGTTCAATTATAAACCTAC